>NW_027438271.1:300000-457059 GCF_000715075.1 Nicotiana tabacum | reverse complement strand
GTGCTATTGCCCACGCCTTCCGAGTGGGCCGGGCCGCCGGAATCGGATCGCCTAAAAAATTTTCGGGCCATCAATTAGGACCTAAGGAACCATAGTCACCGCCTCGCCATGATCGTTCCTCATTTTTTGCATTTCTTGGCCAAAAAACTAGAATTCCGCCCGATTCCCATATTTTTGTGTGCTATCGCCCACGCCTTCCGAGTGGGTCGGGCACCTTGGAGCCGGATCACCTAAAAATTTTTCGGACTATCAAAAACGACCTAAGGAACCATAGCCACCGCCCCGCCATGATCGTTCCTAGTCTTTTGCGTTTTTCAGACAAAACAATAGAATTCCGCGCGATTTCCATATTTTCGTGTGCTTTAGCCCACGCCTTCCAAGGGGTCCCGGGAACCCCGAACCCCGATCGCCTAAAAATTTTACGGGCCATCAAATACGACCTAAGGAACCGTAGTAACCACCCCGCCATGATCGTTCCTCATTTTTTGCATTTTTCGGCCAAACAACTAGAATTCCGCGCGATCCCATATTTTTGTGTGTTATAGCCCACGCCTTCCGAGTGGTCCCGGATCTCCGGACCCCTATCGCCTAAAATTTTTCAGGACTATCAAATAAGACCTAAGGAACCATAGTCACCGCCCAGCCATGATCGTTCTTAGTTTTTCCGTTTTTCGGCCAAAAAACTAGAATTTCGCGCGATTTCCATATTTTCGTGTCCTATAGCCCACGCCTTCCAAGTGAACCCGGGAACTCCGGACCCCGATCACCTAAAATTTTCTGGACCATCAAATACGACCTAAGGAACCATAGTCACCGCCCCGCCATGATCGTTCCTCATTTTTTGCGTATTTCAGCCAAAAAACTAGAATTCCGCTCGATTACCATATTTTTGTGTGCTATCGCCCACGCCTTCCGAGTGGGTCGGGCACCCCGGAGACGGATCGCCTAAAAAATTTTCAGACTATCAAATACGACCTAAGGAACCATAGTCACCGCCCCGCCATGATCATTCCTAGTCTTTTGCGATTATCAGCCAAAAAACTAGAATTCCGCGCGATTTCCAAATTTTCGTGTGCTTTTAGCCCACGCCTTCCAAGGGGTCCCGGGAACCCCGAACCCCGAACCCCGATCGCCTAAAAATTTTCCAGGCCATCAAATACGATTTAAGGAACCATAGTAACCACCGTGCCATGATCGTTCCTCATTTTTTGCGTTTTTTGTCCAAACAACTAGAATTCCGCGCGATCCCATATTTTTGTGTGTTATAGCCTACGGCTTCCGAGTGGTCCCGGGTCTCCAGACCCCTATCGCCTAAAATTTTTCCGGACTATCAAATAAGACCTAAGGAACCATAGTCACCGCCCAGCCATGATCGTTCCTAGTTATTCCGTTTTTCGGCCAAAAAACTAGAATTCCGCACGATTCCCATATTTTCGTGTCCTATAGCCCACGCCTTCCAAGTGAACCCGGGAACTCCGGACCTCGATCGCTTAAAACTTTCCGGGCCATCAAATAGGACCTAAGGAACCATGGTCACCGTCCCACCATGATCGTTCCAAATGCTTTGCATTTTTCGGCCAAAAACCTAGAACTCCGCGCGATTTGCATATTTTAGTGTGCTATAGCTTACGCCTTCCGAGTGGTCCCGGGAGCCGTGGACTCCGATCGCCTAAAATTTTTTGGGCCATCAAATACAACCTAAGGAACCATAGTCACCGCCCCGCCATGATCGTTCCTCATTTATTGCGTTTTTCAGCCAAAAAACTAGAATTTCGCTCGATTACCATATTTTTGTGTGTTATTGCCCACGCCTTCCGAGTGGGCCGGGCCGCCGGACTCGGATTGCCTAAAAAATTTTCGGGCCTTCAATTAGGACTTAAGGAACCATAGTCACCGCCTCGCCATGATCGTTCCTCATTTTTTGCATTTCTTGGCCAAAAAACTAGAATTCCGCCCGATTCCCATATTTTTGTGTGTTATCGCCCACGCCTTCCGAGTGGGTCGGGCCCCCCGGAGCCGGATCGCCTAAAATTTTTTAGGACTATCAAATACGACCTAAGGAACCATGGTCACCGCCCCGCCATGATCGTTTCTAGTCTTTTGCGTTTTTCAGCCAAAAAACTAGAATTCCGCGTGATTTTCATATTTTCGTGTGCTTTAGCCCACGTTTTCCAAGGGCTCCCGGGAACCCCGAACCCCGATCGCCTAAAAAGTTTCTGGGCCATCAAATACGACCTAAGGAACCATAGTAACCACCCCGCCATGATCGTTCCTCATTTTTTGCATTTTTCGGCCAAACAACTAGAATTCCGCGCGATCCCTTATTTTTGTGTGTTATAGCCCACGCCCTCCGAGTGGTCCCGGGTCTCCGGACTCCTATCGCCTAAAATTTTTCCGGACTTTCAAATAAGACCTAAGGAACCATAGTCACTGCCCAGCCATGATCGTTACTAGTTTTTCCGTTTTTCGGCCAAAAAACTAGAATTCCGCGTGATTTCCATATTTTTGTGTCCTATAGCCCACGCCTTCCAAGTGAACCCGGGAACTCCGGACCCCGATCATCTAAAATTTTCTGGGCCATCAAATACGACCTAAGGAACCATATTAACCGCCCCGCCATGATCGTTCCTCATTTATTGCGTTTTTCAGCCAAAACACTAGAATTCCGCTCGATTACCATATTTTCGTGTGCTATTGCCCACGCCTTCCGAATGGGCCGGGCCGCCGGAATCGGATCGCCTAAAAACTTTTCGGGCCATCAATTAGGACCTAGGGAACCATAGTCACCGCCTCGCCATGATCGTTCCTCATTTTTTGCATTTCATGGCCAAAAAATTAGAATTCCGCCCGATTCCCATATTTTTGTGTGCTATCGCCCACGCCTTCCGAGTGGGTCGGGCCCCCCAGAGCCGGATCGCCTAAAAATTTTCCGGACTATCAAATACGACCTAAGGAACCATAGTCACCGCCTCGCCATGATCGTTCCTAGTATTTTGTGTTTTTCAGCCAAAAAACTAGAATTCCGCGCGATTTCCATATTTTCGTGTGCTTTAGCCCACGCCTTCCAAGGGGTCCCGGGAACCCCGAACCCCGATCGCCTAAAAATTTTCCGGGCCATCAAATACGACCTAAGGAACCATAGTAACCACCCCGCCATGATCGTTCCTCATTTTTTGCGTTTTTCAGCCAAACAACTAGAATTCCGCGCGATCCCATATTTTTGTGTGTTATAGCCCACGCCTTCCGAGTGGTCCCGGGTCTCCGGACCCCTATCGCCTAAAATTTTTCCGGACTATCAAATAAAACCTAAGGAACCATAGTCACCGCCCAGCCATGATCGTTCCTAGTTTTTCCATTTTTCGGCCAAAAAACTAGAATTCCGCACGATTCCCATTTTTTTGTGTCCTATAGCCCACGCCTTCCAAGTGAACCCGGGAACTCCCGACCCCGATCGCTTAAAATTTTCCGGGCCATCAAATACGACCTAAGGAACCATAGTCACCATCACGCCATGATCGTTCCAAATGCTTTGCATTTTTCGGCCAACAAACTAGAACTCCGCGCGATTTGCATATTTTAGTGTGCTATAGCTTATGCCTTCCGAGTGGTCCCGGGTGCCGTGGACCCCGATCGCCTAAAATTTTTTGGGCCATCAAATACGACCTAAGAAACCATAGTCACCGCCCCGCCATGATCGTTCCTCATTTATTGCGTTTTTCGGCCAAAAAACTAGAATTCCGCCCGATTACAATATTTTTGTGTGCTATTGCCCACCCTTCCAAGTGGTTCCTGGACCCCCAGGCCCCGATCGCCTAAAATTTTTTCGGGCCGTCAAATACGACCTAAGGAACCATAGTAACAGCCCCGCCATCATCGTTTCTCATTTTTTGTATTTTTCGGCCAAAAAACTAGAATTACGCCCGATTCCCATATTTTCGTGTGTTATACCCACGCCTTCCAAGTGGTCCGGGGAGCCGCGGATCCCGATCGCCTAAAAATTTTCCGGACTATCAAAAACGACCTGAGGTACCATAGTCACCGCCCCACCATGATCGTTCCAAATTCTTTGCATTTTTCAGCCAAAAAACTAGAACTCCGCGCGATTTGCATATTTTAGTGTGCTATAGCTTACGCCTTCCGAGTGGTCCCGGGAGCCGTGGACCCCGATCGCCTAAAATTTTCCGGGGCATCAAATACGACCTAAGGAACAATAGTCACCGCCCCGCCATGATCGATCCTCATTTATTGCGTTTTTCGGCCAAAAAACTAGAATTCCGCTCGATTACCATATTTTTGTGTGCTATTGCCCACGCCTTCCGAGTGGGCTGGGCCGCCGGACTCGGATCGCCTAAAAACTTTTCGGGCCATCAATTAGGACCTAAGGAACCATAGTCACCGTCTCGCCATGATCGTTCCTCATTTTTTGCATTTTTTGGCCAAAAAAATAGAATTACGCTCGATTAGCATATCTTTGTGTGCTATTACCCACGCCTTCCGAGTGGGCCGGGCCGCCGGACTCGGATCGCCTAAAAAATTTTCGGGCCATCAATTAGGACCTAAGGAACGATAGTCACTGCCTCTCCATGATCGTTCCTCATTTTTTGCGTTTTTCGGCCAAACAACTAGAATTTCGCGCGATTCCCATATTTTTGTGTGTTATAGCCCACGTCTTCCGAGTGGTCCCGGGACCTCCTGACCCCTATCGCCTAAAATTTTTCTGGATTATCAAATATGACCTAAGGAACCATAGTATCCGCCCCGCCATCATCGTTTGTCATTTTTTGCATTTTTCGGCCAAAATATTAGAATTACGCCCGATTCCCATATTTTCGTGTGCTATACCCACGCCTTCCACGTGGTCCGGGGAGCCGCGGACCCCGATCGCCTAAAAATTTTCCGGTCTATCAAATACGACCTAAGGTACCATAGTCACTGCCCCACCATGATCGTTCCAAATGCTTTTCATTTTTCAGCCAACAAACTAGAACTCCGCGCGATTTGCATATTTTAGTGTGCTATAGCTTACGCCTTCCGAGTGGTCCCGGGAGCCGTGGACCCCGATCGCTAAAATTTTCCGGGCCATCAAATACGACCTAAGGAACCATAGAAACTGCCCCGCCATGATCGTTCCTAGTTTTTCCGTTTTTCGGCCAGAAAACTAGAATTCCGCGCGATTTTCATATTTTCGTGTCATATAGCCCACGCCTTCCAAGTGAACCCGGGAACTCCGGACCCCGATCACCTAAAATTTTCTGGGCCATCAAATACGACCTAAGGAACCATAGTCACCGCCCCGCCATGATCGTTCCTCATTTATTGCGTTTTTCAGCCAAAAAATTAGAATTCCGCTCGATTACCATATTTTCGTGTGCTATTGCCCACGCCTTCCGAGTGGGCCGGGCCGCCGGAATCGGATCGCCTAAAAAATTTTTGGGCCATCAATTAGGACCTAAGGAACCATAGTCACCGCCTCGCCATGATCGTTCCTCATTTTTTGCATTTCTTGGCCAAAAAACTAGAATTTCGCCCGATTCCCATATTTTTGTGTGCTATCGCCCACGCCTTCTGAGTGGGTCGGGCCCCCAGAGCCGGATCGCCTAAAAATTTTCCAGACTATCAAATACGGCCTAAGGAACCATAGTCACCGCCCCGCCATGATCGTTCCTAGTATTTTGCGTTTTTCAGCCAAAAAACTAGAATTCCGCGCGATTTCCATATTTTCGTGTGCTTTAGCCCACGCCTTCCAAGGGGTCCCGGGAACCCCGAACCCCGATCGCCTAAAAATTTTTCGGGCCATCAAATACGACCTAAGGAACCATAGTAACCACCCCGCCATGATCGTTCCTCATTTTTTGCGTTTTTCGGCCAAACAACTAGAATTCCGCGCGATCCCATATTTTTGTGTGTTATAGCCCACGCCTTCCGAGTGGTCCCGGGTCTCCGGACCCCTATCGCCTAAAATTTTTCCGGACTATCAAATAAAACCTAAGGAACCATAGTCACCGCCCAGCCATGATCGTTCCTAGTTTTTCCATTTTTCGGCCAAAAAACTAGAATTCCGCACGATTCCCATTTTTTTGTGTCCTATAGCCCACGCCTTCCAAGTGAACCCGGGAACTCCCGACCCCGATCGCTTAAAATTTTCCGGGCCATCAAATACGACCTAAGGAACCATAGTCACCATCACGCCATGATCGTTCCAAATGCTTTGCATTTTTCGGCCAACAAACTAGAACTCCGCGCGATTTGCATATTTTAGTGTGCTATAGCTTATGCCTTCCGAGTGGTCCCGGGTGCCGTGGACCCCGATCGCCTAAAATTTTTTGGGCCATCAAATACGATCTAAGAAACCATAGTCACCGCCCCGCCATGATCGTTCCTCATTTATTGCATTTTTCGGCCAAAAAACTAGAATTCCGCCCGATTACAATATTTTTGTGTGCTATTGCCCACCCTTCCAAGTGGTTCCTGGACCCCCAGGCCCCGATCGCCTAAAATTTTTCCGGGCCGTCAAATACGACCTAAGGAACCATAGTAACAGCCCCGCCATCATCGTTTCTCATTTTTTGCATTTTTCGGCCAAAAAACTAGAATTACGCCCGATTCCCATATTTTCGTGTGTTATACCCACGCCTTCCAAGTGGTCCGGGGAGCCGCGGATCCCGATCGCCTAAAAATTTTCCGGACTATCAAATACGACCTAAGGTACCATAGTCACCGCCCCACCATGATCGTTCCAAATGCTTTGCATTTTTCAGCCAAAAAACTAGAACTCCGCGCGATTTGCATATTATAGTGTGCTATAGCTTACGCCTTCCGAGTGGTCCCGGGAGCCGTGGACCCAGATCGCCTAAAATTTTCCAGGCCATCAAATACGACCTAAGGAACAATAGTCACCGCCCCGCCATGATCGATCCTCATTTATTGCGTTTTTCGGTCAAAAAACTAGAATTCCGCTCGATTACCATATTTTTGTGTGCTATTGCCCACGCCTTCCGAGTGGGCTGGGCCGCCGGACTCGGATCGCCTAAAAACTTTTTGGGCCATCAATTAGGACCTAAGGAACCATAGTCAATGTCTCGCCATGATCGTTCCTCATTTTTTGCATTTTTTGGCCAAAAAATAGAATTACGCTCGATTAGCATATCTTTGTGTGCTATTACCCACGCCTTCCGAGTGGGCCGGGCCGCCAGACTCGGATCGCCTAAAAAATTTTCGGGCCATCAATTAGGACCTAAGGAACGATAGTCACTGCCTCTCCATGATCGTTCCTCATTTTTTGCGTTTTTCGGCCAAACAACTAGAATTCCGCACGATTCCCATATTTTTGTGTGTTATAGCCCACGTCTTCCGAGTGGTCCCGGGGCCTCCTGACCCCTATCGCCTAAAATTTTTCCAGATTATCAAATATGACCTAAGGAACCATAGTATCCGCCCCGCCATCATCGTTTGTCATTTTTTGCATTTTTCGGCCAAAAAATTAGAATTACGCCCGATTCCCATATTTTCGTGTGCTATACCCACGCCTTCCAAGTGGTCCGGGGAGCCGCGGACCCCGATCGCCTAAAAATTTTCCGGTCTATCAAATACGACCTAAGGTACCATAGTCACCGCCCCACCATGATCGTTCCAAATGCTTTTCATTTTTCAGCCAAAAAACTAGAACTCCGCGCGATTTGCATATTTTAGTGTGCAATAGCTTAAGCCTTCCGAGTGGTCCCGGAAGCCGTGGACCCCGATCACCTAAAATTTTCCGGGCCATCAAAAACGACCTAAGGAACCATAGTCACCGCCCCGCCATGATCGTTCCTAGTCTTTTACGTTTTTCAGCCAAAAAACTAGAATTCCGCGCGATTTCCATATTTTCGTGTGCTTTAGCCCACGCCTTCCAAGGGCTCCCGGGAACCCCGAACCCCGATTGCCTAAAAATTTTCCGGGCCATCAAATATGACCTAAGGAACCATAGTAACCACCCCGCCATCATCGTTTCTCATTTTTTGCATTTTTCGGCCAAAAAACTAGAATTACGCCCGATTCCCATATTTTCGTGTGCTATACCCACGCCTTCCAAGTGGTCCGGGGAGCCGCGGACCCCGATCGCCTAAAATTTTTCCGGACTATCAAATACGACCTAAGGTACCATAGTCACTGCCCCACCATGATCGTTCCAAATGCTTTGCATTTTTCGGCCAAAAAACTAGAACTCCGCGCGATTTGCATATTTTAGTGTGCTATAGCTTACGCCTTCCGAGTGGTCCCGGGAGCCGTGGACCCCGATCGCCTAAAATTTTCCGGGCCATCAAATACGACCTAAGGAACCATAGTCACCGCCCCGCCATGATCGATCCTCATTTATTGCGTTTTTCGGCCAAAAAACTAGAATTCCGCTCGATTACCATATTTTTGTGTGCTATTGCCCACGCCTTCCGAGTGGGTCGGGCCGCCGGACTAGGATCGCCTAAAAACTTTTCGGGCCATCAATTAGGACCTAAGGAACCATAGTCACCGTCTCGCCATGATCGTTCCTCATGTTTTGCATTTTTTTGCCAAAAAAATAGAATTCCGCTCGATTAGCATATATTTGTGTGCTATTGCCCCCGCCTTCCGAGTGGGCCGGGCCGCCAGACTCGGATCGCCTAAAAAACATTCGGGCCATCAATTAGGACCTAAGGAACCATAGTCACTGTCTCGCCATGATCGTTCCTCTTTTTTTGCATTTTTTGGCCAAAAAACTAGAATTCCGCCCGATTCCCATATTTTTGTGTGCTATCGCCCACGCCTTCCGAGTGGGTCGGGCCGCCAGACTCGGATCACCTAAAAAATTTTCGGGCCATCAATTAGGACCTAAGGAACCATAGTCACTGCCTCGCCATGATCGTTTCTCATTTTTTGCCTTTTTCGGCCAAACAACTAGAATTCCGCGCGATTCCCATATTTTTGTGTGTTATAGCCCACGTCTTCCGAGTGGTCCCGGGACCTCCTGACCCCTATCGCCTAAAATTTTTCCGGATTATCAAATATGACCTAAGGAACAATAATAACCACCCCGCCATGATCGTTCCTCATTTTCTGCGTTTTTCGGCCAAAAAACTAGAATTACGCCCGATTCCCATATTTTCGTGTGCTATACCCACGCCTTCCAAGTGGTCCGGGGAGCCGCGGACCCCGATCGCCTAAAATTTTTCCGGTCTATCAAATAAGACCTAAGGTACCATAGTCACCGCCCCACCATGATCGTTCCAAATGCTTTGCATTTTTCGGCCAAAAAACTAGAACTCCGCGCGATTTGCATATTTTAGTGTGCTATAGCTTACGCCTTTCGAGTGGTCCCGGGAGCCGTGGACCCCGATCGCCTAAAATTTTCCGGGCCATCAAATACAACCTAAGGAACCATAGTCACCGCCCCGCCATGATCGTTCCTAGTCTTTTGCATTTTTCAGCCAAAAAACTAGAATTCCGCGCGATTTCCATATTTTCGTGTGCTTTAGCCCTCGCCTTCCAAGGGGTCCCGGGAACCCCGAACCCCGATCGCCTAAAAATTTTCCGGGCCATCAAATACGACCTAAGGAACCATAGTAACCACCCCGCCATGATCATTCCTCATTTTTTGCGTTTTTCGGCCAAACAACTAGAATTCCGCGCGATTCCCATATTTTTGTGTGTTATAGCCCACGCCTTCCGAGTGGTCTCGGGACCTCCTGATCCCTATCGCCTAAAAATTTTCCGGTCTATCAAATACGACCTAAGGTACCATAGTCACTGCCCCACCATGATCGTTCCAAATGCTTTGCATTTTTCGGCTAAAAAACTAGAACTCCGCGCGATTTGCATATTTTAGTGTGCTATAGCTTACGCCTTCCGAGTGGTCCCGGGAGCCGTGGACCCCGATCGCCTAAAATTTTCCGGGCCATCAAATACGACCTAAGGAACCATAGTCACCGCCCCGCCATGATCGATCCTCATTTATTGCGTTTTTCGGCCAAAAAACTAGAATTCTGCTCGATTATCATATTTTTGTGTGCTATTGCCCACGCCTTCCGAGTGGGTCGGGCCGCCAGACTAGGATCGCCTAAAAACTTTTCGGGCCATCAATTAGGACCTAAGGAACCATAGTCACCGTCTCGCCATGATCGTTCCTCATGTTTTGCGTTTTTCGGCCAAAAAACTAGAATTCCGCGCGATTCCCATATTTTCGTGTCCTATAGCACACGCCTTCTAAGTGAACCCGGGAACTCCAAACCCCGATCGCCTAAAATTTTCCGGGCCATCAAATACGACCTAAGGAACCATAGTCACTGCCCCGCCATGATCGTTCCTCATTTATTGCATTTTTCGGCCAAAAAACTAGAATTCCGCTCGATTACCATATTTTTGTGTGCGCCCACGCCTTCCGAGTGGGCCGGGCCGCCGGACTCGGATCGCCTAAAAAATTTTCGGGCCATCAATTAGGACCTAAGGAACCATAGTCACCACCTCGCCATGATCGTTCCTCAGTTTTTGGATTTTTTGGCCAAACAACTAGAATTCCGCGCGATTCCCATATTTTTGTGTGTTATAGCCCACGTCTTCCGAGTGGTCCCGGGACCTCCTGACCCCTATCGCCTAAAATTTTTCCGGATTATAAAATATGACCTAAGGAACAATAGTAACCACCTCGCCATGATCGTTCCTCATTTTCTGCGTTTTTCGGCCAAAAAACTAGAATTACGCCCGATTCCCATATTTTCGTGTGCTATACCCACGCCTTCCAAGTGGTCCGGGGAGCCGCGGACCCCGATCGCCTAAAAATTTTCCGGTCTATCAAATACGACCTAAGGTACCATAGTCAGCGCCCCACCATGATCGTTCCAAATGCTTTGCATTTTTCGGCCAAAAAACTAGAACTCCGCGCGATTTGCATATTTTAGTGTGCTATAGCTTACGCCTTCCGAGTGGTCCCGGGAGCCGTGGACCCCGATCGCCTAAAATTTTCCGGGCCATCAAATATGACCTATGGAACCATAGTCACCGCCCCGCCATGATCGTTCCTAGTCTTTTGCGTTTTTCAGCCAAAAAACTAGAATTTCGCGCGATTTCCATATTTTCGTGTGCTTTAGCCCACGCCTTCCAAGAGGTCCCGGGAACCCCGAACCTCGATCACCTAAAAATTTTCTGGGCCATCAAATACGACCTAAGGAACCATAGTAACCACCCCGCCATGATCGTTCCTCATTTTTTGCATTTTTCGGCCAAACAACTAGAATTCCGCGCGATTCCCATATTTATGTGTGTTATAGCCCACGCCTTCCGAGTGGAACCGGGACCTCCTGACCCCTATCGCCTAAAATTTTTCTGGACTATCAAATACGACCTAAGGAACCATAGTATCCGCCCCGCCATCATCGTTTCTCATTTTTTGCATTTTTCGCTCAAAAAACTAGAATTACGCCCGATTCCCATATTTTCGTGTGCTATACCCACGCCTTCCAAGTGGTCCGGGGAGCCGCGGACCCCGATCGCCTAAAAATTTTTCGGTCTATCAAATACGACCAAAGGTACCATAGTCACCGCCCCACCATGATCATTCCAAATGCTTTGCATTTTTCGGCCAAAAACTAGAACTCCGCGCGATTTGCATATTTTAGTGTGCTATAGCTTACGCCTTCCGAGTGGTCCCGAGAGCCGTGGACCCCGATCGCCTAAAATTTTCCGAGGCCATCAAATACGACCTAAGGAACCATAGTCACCGCCCCGCCATGATCGATCCTCATTTATTGCATTTTTCGGCCAAAAAACTAGAATTCCGCTCGATTACCATATTTTTGTGTGCTATTGCCCACGCCTTCCGAGTGGGTCGGGCCACCGGACTAGGATCGCCTAAAAACTTTTCGGGCCATCAATTAGGACCTAAGGAACCATAGTCACCGTCTTGCCATGATCGTTCCTCATGTTTTGCATTTTTTGGCCAAAAGAATAGAATTCCGCTCGATTAGCATATTTTTGCGTGCCATTGCCCCCGCCTTCCGAGTGGGCCGGGCCGCCGGACTCGGATCGCCTAAAAAAATTCGGGCCATCAATTAGGACCTAAGGAACCATAGTCACTGCCTCGCCATGATCGTTCCTCATTTTTTGCATTTTTTGGCCAAAAAACTAGAATTCTGCCCGATTCCCATATTTTTGTGTGCTATCGCCCACGCCTTCCGAGTGGGTCGGGCCCCCCGGAAGCCGGATCGCCTAAATATTTTCCGGACTATCAAATACGACCTAAGGAACCATAGTCACCGCCCCGCCATGATCGTTCCTAGTCTTTTGCGTTTTTCAGCCAAAAAACTAGAATTCCGCGCGATTTCCATATTTTCGTATGCTTTTGCCCACGCCTTCCAAGGGGTCCCGGGAACCCCGAACCCCGATCGCCTAAAAATTTTCCGGGCCATCAAATACCACCTAAGGAACAATAGTAACCACCCCGCCATAATCGTTCCTCATTTTTTGCGTTTTTCGGCCAAACAACTAGAATTCCGCGCGATTCCCTTATTTTTGTGTGTTATAGCCCACGCCTTCCGAGTGGTCCCGGGACCTCCTGACCCCTATCGCCTAAAATTTTTCCGGATTATAAAATATGACCTAAGGAACAATAGTAACCACCCCGCCATGATCGTTCCTCATTTTCTGCGTTTTTCGGCCAAAAAACTAGAATTACGCCCGATTCCAATATTTTCGTGTGCTATACCCACGCCTTCCAAGAGGTCCGGGGAGCCGCGGACCCTGATCGCCTAAAAATTTTCTGGTCTATCAAATACGACCTAAGGTACCATAGTCACCGCCCCACCATGATCGTTCCAAATGCTTTGCATTTTTTGGCCAAAAAACTAGAACTCCGCGCGATTTGCATATTTTAGTGTGCTATAGCTTACGCCTTCCGAGTGGTCCCGGGAGCCGTGGACCCCGATCGCCTAAAATTTTCCGGGCCATCAAATACGACCTAAGGAACCATAGTCACCGCCCCGCCATGATCGTTCCTTATTTATTGCGTTTTTCGGCCAAAAAACTAGAATTCCGCTCGATTATCATATTTTTGTGTGCTATTGCCCACGCCTTCCGAGTGGGCCGGGCCGCCGGACTCAGATCGCCTAAAAACTTTTCGGGCCATCAATTAGGACCTAAGGAACCATAGTCACCGCCTCGCCATGATCGTTCCTCATTTTTTGCATTTTTTGGCTAAAAAAATAGAATTCCGCTCGATTACCATATTTTTGTGTGCTATTGCCCACGCCTTCCGAGTGGGCCGGGCCGCCGGACTCGGATCGCCTAAAAAATTTTCGGCCCATCAATTAGCAACTAAGGAACCATAGGTACCGCCTTGCCATGATCGTTCCTCATTTATTGCATTTTTCATCCAAAAAACTAGAATTCCGCTCGATTATCATATTTTTGTGTGCTATTGCCCACGCCTTCAGAGTGGGCCGGGCCGCCGGACTCGGATCGCCTAAAAATTTTTCGGGCCATCAATTAGGACCTAAGGAACCATAGTCACCGCCTCGCCATGATCGTTCCTCATTTTTTGCATTTTTCAGCCAAAAGACTAGAATTCCGCACGATTTCCATATTTTCGTGTGCTTTAGCCCACGCCTTCCAAGGGGTCCCGGGAACCCCGAACCCCGATCGCCTAAAAAATTTCCGGGCCATCAAATACCACCTAAGGAACCATAGTAACCACCCCGCCATGATCGTTCCTCATATTTTGCGTTTTTCGGCCAAACAACTAGAATTACACGCGATTCCCATATTTTTGTGTGTTATAGCCCACGCCTTCCAAGTGGTCCCGGGACCTCCTGACCCCTATCGCCTAAAATTTTTCCGGACTATCAAATACGACCTAAGGAACCATAGTATCCGCCCCGCCATGATCGTTCCTTATTTTTTGCATTTTTCGTCCAAACAACTAGAATTCCGCGCGATTCCCATATTTTTGTGTGTTATAGCCCACACCTTCCGAGTGGTCCCGGGACCTCCGGACCCCTATCGCCTAAAATTTTTCCGGACTATGAAATATGACATAAGGAACCATAGTATCCACCCCGCCATCATGGTTTCTCATTTTTTGCATTTTTCATCCAAAAAACTAGAATTACGCCCGATTCCTAAATTTTCGTGTGCTATACCCATGCCTTCCAAGTGGTCCGGCGAGCCGCGGGCCCCAATCGCCTAAAAATTTTCCAGTCTATCAAATACGACCTAAGGTACCATAGTCACCGCCCCACCATGATCGTTCCAAATGCTTTGCATGTTTCAGCCAAAAAACTAGAATTCCGCACGATTACCATATTTTTGCGTGCTATTGCCCACGCCTTCCGAGTGGGCCGTGCCGCCGGACTCGGATCGCCTAAAAAATTTTCGGGCCATCAATTAGGACCTAAGGAACCATAGTCACCGCCTCGCCATGATTGTTCCTCATTTTTTGCATTTTTTGGCCAAAAAACTAGAATTCCGCTCGATTACTATATTTTTGTGTGCTATTGCCCACGCCTTCCGAGTGGGCCGGGCCGCCGGACTCGGATCGCCTTAAAACTTTTCGGGCCATCAATTAGGACCTAAGGAATCATAGTCACCGCCTTGCCATGATTGTTCCTCATTTTTTGCATTTTTTTCCCAAGAAACTAGAATTCCGCCTGATTCCCATATTTTTGTGTGCTATCGCCCACGCCTTCCGAGTGGGTCGGGCCCCCGGAGCCGGATTGCCTAAAAATTTTCCGGACTATCAAATACGACCTAAGGAACCATAGTCACCGCCTAGCCATGATCGTTCCTCATTTTTTGCATTTTTTGGCCAAAAAAATAGAATTGCGCTCGATTACCATATTTTTGTGTGCTATTGCCCACGCCTTCCGAGTGGGCCGAGCCGCCGGACTCGGATCGCCTTAAAACTTTTCACGACATCAATTAGGACCTACGGAACCATAGTCACCGCCTCGCCATGATCGTTCCTCATTTTTTGCATTTTTTGGCCAAAAAACTAGAATTCCGCCCGATTCACATATTTTTGTGTGCTATCTCCCACGCCTTCCGAGTTGGTCGGGCCCACCGGAGCTGGATTGCCTAAAAAATTTCCGGACTATCAAATACAACCTAAGGAACCATAGTCACTGCCCCGCCATGATCGTTCCTAGTCTTTTGCGTTTTTCAGCCAAAAAACTAGAATTCCGCGCGATTTCCATATTTTCGTGTGCTTTAGCCCACGCTTACCAAGGGATCCCGGGAACCCCGAACCCCGATTGCCTAAAAATTTTCTGTGCCATCAAATACGACCTAAGGAACCATAGTAACCACCCCGCCATGATCGTTCCTCATTTATTGCGTTTTTCGGCCAAACAACTAGAATTCCGCGCGATCCGATATTTTTTTGTGATATAGCCCACGCCTTCCGAGTGGTCCCGGGTCTCCGGACCCCTATCGCCTAAAATTTTTCCGGACTATCAAATAAGACCTAAGGAACCATATTCACCGCCCAGCCATGATCGTTCCTAGTTTTTTCCGTTTTTCGGCAAAAACACTAGAATTCCGCGCGATTCCCATATTTTCGTGTCCTATAGCCCACGCCTTCCAAGTGAACCCGGGAACTCCAGACCCCTATCGCCTAAAATTTTTCCGGACTATCAAATATGACCTAAGGAACCATAGTCACCGCCCAGCCATGATCGTTCTCATGTTTTGCATTTTTTGGCCAAAAAAATAGAATTCCGCTCGATTAGCATATTTTTGTGTGCTATTGCCCCCGACTTCCGAGTGGGCCGGGCCGCCAGACTCGGATCGCCTAAAAAAAAATTTGGGCCATCAATTAGGACCTTAGGAACCATAGTCACTGCCTCGCCATGATCGTTCATCATTTTTTGCATTTTTTGGCCAAAAAACTTGAATTCCGCCCGATTCCCATATTTTTGTATGCTATCGCCCACGCCTTCCGAGTGGGTCGGGCCCCCCGGAGCCGGATCGCCTAAATATTTTCCGGACTATCAAATACGACCTAAGGAACCATAGTCACCGCCCCTCCATGATCGTTCCTAGTCTTTTGCGTTTTTCAGCCAAAAAACTAGAATTCCGCGCGATTTCCATATTTTCGTGTGCTTTTGCCCACGCCTTCCAAGGGGTCCCGAGAACCCCGAACCCCGATCGCCAAAAAATTTTCCGGGTCATCAAATACCACCTAAGGAACAATAGTAACCACCCCGCCATGATCGTTCCTTATTTTTTGCATTTTTCGGCCAAACAACTAGAATTCCGCGCGATTCCCTTATTTTTGTGTGTTATAGCCCACGCCTTCCGAGTGGTCCCGGGACCTCCTGACCCCTATCGCCTAAAAATTTTCCGGACTATCAAATCCGACCTAAGGAACCATAGTATCCGTCCCGCCATCATCGTTTCTCATTTTTTGCATTTTTCAGCCAAAAAACTAGAATTACGCCCCATTCCCATATTTTCGTGTGCTATACCCACGCCTTCCAAGAGGTCCGGGGAGCCGCGGACCCCGATTGCCTAAAAATTTTCTGGTCTATCAAATACGACCTAAGGTACCATAGTCACCGCCCCACCATGATCGTTCCAAATGCTTTGCATTTTTCGGCCAAAAAACTAGAACTCCGCGCGATTTGCATATTTTAGTGTGCTATAGCTTATGTCTTCCGAGTGGTCCCGGGAGCCGTGGACCCCGATCGCCTAAAATTTTCCGAGCCATCAAATACGACCTAAGGAACCATAGTCACCGCCCCGCCATGATCGTTCCTCATTTATTGCGTTTTTCGGCCAAAAAACTAGAATTTCGCTCGATTATCATATTTTTGTGTGCTATTGCCCACGCCTTCCGAGTGGGCCGGGCCGCCGGACTCAGATCGCCTAAAAACTTTTCGGGCCATCAATTAGGACCTAAGGAACCATAGTCACCGCCTCGCCATGATCGTTCCTCATTTTTTGCATTTTTTGGCTAAAAAAATAGAATTCCGCTCGATTACCATATTTTTGTGTGCTATTGCCCACGCCTTCCGAGTGGGCCGGGCCGCCGGACTCGGATCGCCTAAAAAATTTTCGGGCCATCAATTAGCAACTAAGGAACCATAGGTACCGCCTTGCCATGATTGTTCCTCATTTATTGCATTTTTCATCCAAAAAACTAGAATTCCGCTCGATTATCATATTTTTGTGTGCTATTGCCCACGCCTTCAGAGTGGGCCGGGCCGCCGGACTCGGATCGCCTAAAAACTTTTCGGGCCATCAATTAGGACCTAAGGAACCATAGTCACCGCCTCGCCATGATCGTTCCTCATTTTTTGCATTTTTCAGCCAAAAAACTAGAATTCCGCACGATTTCCATATTTTCGTGTGCTTTCGCCCACGCCTTCCAAGGGGTCCCGGGAACCCCGAACCCTGATCGCCTGAAAATTTTCCGGGCCATCAAATACCACCTATGGAACCATAGTAACCACCCCGCCATGATCGTTCCTCATATTTTGCGTTTTTCGGCCAAACAACTAGAATTACACGCGATTCCCATATTTTTGTGTGTTATAGCCCACGCCTTCCGAGTGGTCCCGGGACCTCCTGACCCCTATCGCCTAAAATTTTTCCGGACTATCAAATACGACCTAAGGAACCATAGTATCCTCCCCGCCATGATCGTTCCTTATTTTTTGCATTTTTCGTCCAAACAACTAGAATTACGCGCGATTCCCATATTTTTGTGTGTTATAGCCCACACCTTCCGAGTGGTCCCGGGACCTCCGGACCCCTATCGCCTAAAATTTTTCCGGACTATGAAATACGACATAAGGAACCATAGTATCAGCCCCGCCATCATGGTTTCTCATTTTTTTCATTTTTAATCCAAAAAACTAGAATTACGCCCGATTCCTATATTTTCATGTGCTATACCCATGCCTTCCAAGTGGTCCGGGGAGCCGCGGGCCCCAATCGCCTAAAAATTTTCCGGTCTATCAAATACGACCTAAGGTACCATAGTCACCGCTCCACCATGATCGTTCCAAATGCTTTGCATGTTTCGGCCAAAAAACTAGAATTCCGCTCGATTACCATATTTTTGTGTGCTATTGCCCACGCCTTCCGAATGGGCCGTGCCGCCGGACTCAGATCGCCTAAAAACTTTTTGGGCCATCAATTAGGACCTAAGGAACCATAGTCACCGCCTCGCCATGATCGTTACTCATTTATTGTATTTTTTGGCAAAAAAACGAGAATTCCGCCCGATTCCCATATTTTTGTGTGCTATCGCCCACGCCTTCCGAGTGGGTCGGGCCCCACGGAGCCAGATCGCCTAAAAGTTTTCCGGACTATCAAATATGACCTAAGGAATCATAGTCACCGCCTCGCCATGATCGTTCCTAGTCTTTTGCGTTTTTCAGCCAAAAAACTAGAATTCCGCGCGATTTCCATATTTTCGTGTGCTTTAGCCCACGCATTCCGAGTGGTTCCAAGAGCCGCGGACCCCGATCGCCTAAAATTTTTTCGGGCAATCAAATACGACCTAAGGAACCATAGTATCCGCCCCTCCATGATCGTTCCTAATTTTTTGCGTTTTTCGGCCAAACAACTAGAATTCCGCGCGATTCCCATATTTTTGTGAGTTATAGCCCACACCTTCCGAGTGGTCCCGGGACCTCCTGACCCCTATCGCCTAAAATTTTTCAGGACTATCAAATACGACCTAAGGAACCATAGTATCCTCCCCGCCATCATCGTTTCTCATTTTTTGCATTTTTCGGCCAAAAAACTAGAATTACGCCCGATTCCCATATTTTCGTGTGCTATACCCATGCCTTCCAAGTTGTCCGGGGAGCCGCGGACCCCGATCGCCTAAAAATTTTCCGGTCTATCAAATAAGACCTAAGGTACCATAGTCACCGCCCCACCATGATCGTTCCAAATGCTTTGCATTTTTCGTTCAAAAAACTAGAACTCCGCGCCATTTGCATATTATAGTGTGCTATAGCTTACGCCTACCGAGTGGTCCCGGGAGCGGTGGACCCCGATCGCCTAAAATTTTCCGGCCCATCAAATATGACCTAAGGAACCATAGTTACCGCCCCGCCATGATCGTTCCTCATTTATTGCATTTTTCGGCCAAAAAACTAGAATTCCGCTCGATTACCATATTTTTGTGTGCTATTGCCCACGCCTTCCGAGTGGGCCGGGCCGCCGGACTAGGATCGCTTAAAAACTTTTCGGGCCATCAACTAGGACCTAAGGAACCATAGTCACCGCCTCGCCATGATTGTTTCTCGTTTTTTGCATTTTTTGGCCAAAAAATTAGAATTCCGCTCGATTACCATATTTTTGTGTGCTATTGCCCATGCCTTCCGAGTGGGCCGGGCCGCCGTACTCGGATCGCCTAAAAATTTTAGGGCCATCAATTGGGACCTAAGGAACCATAGTCACCTCCTCGCCATGATCGTTCCTCATTTTTTGCATTTTTTGGCCAAAAAACTAGAATTCCGCCCGATTCCCATATTTTTGTGTGCTATCGCCCACGCCTTCCGAGTGGGTCGGGCCCTCCGGAGCCGGATCGCCTAAAAATTTTCCGGACTATCAAATATGACCTAAGGAATCATAGTCACCGCCTCGCCATGATCGTTCCTAGTCTTTTGCGTTTTTCAGCCAAAAAACTAGAATTCCGTGCGATTTCCATATTTTCGTGTGCTTTAGCCCACGCATTCCGAGTGGTCCCAAGAGCCGCGGACCCCGATCGCCTAAAAAATTTTCGGGCAATCAAATACCACTCAAGGAACCATAGTATCCGCCCCGCCATGATCATTCCTTATTTTTTGCGTTTTTCGGCCAAACAACTAGAATTCCGCGCGATTCCCATATTTTTGTGTGTTATAGCCTACACCTTCCGAGTGGTCCCGGGACCTCCTGACCCCTATCGCCTAAAAATTTTCAGGACTATCAAATACAACCTATAGAACCATAGTATCCTCCCCGCCAACATCGTTTCTCATTTTTTGCATTTTTCGGCGAAAAAACTAGAATTACGCCCGATTCCCATATTTTCGTGTGCTATACCCATGCCTTCCAAGTGGTCCGGGGAGCCGCAGACCCCGATCGCCTAAAAAATTTTCGGTCTATCAAATAAGACCTAAGGTACCATAGTCACCGCCCCACCATGATCGTTCCAAATTCTTTGCATTTTTCGGCCAAAAAACTAGAACTCTGCGCGATTTGCATATTATAGTGTGCTATAGCTTACGCCTTCCGAGTGGTCCCGGGAGACGTGGACCCCGATCGCCTAAAATTCTCCGGGCCATCAAATATGACCTAAGGAACCATAGTCACCGCCCCGCCATGATCGTTCCTCATTTATTACTTTTTTCGGCCAAAAAACTAGAATTCCGCTCGATTACCATATTTTTGTGTGCTATTGCCCACGCCTTCCGAGTGGGCCGGGCCGCCGGACTCGGATCGCCTAAAAACTTTTCAGGCCATCATTTAGGACCTAAGGAACCATAGTCACCGCCCCGCCATGATCGTTCCTCATTTTTTGCATATTTTGGCCAAAAAAATAGAATTCCGCTCGATTACCATATTTTTGTGTGCTATTCCCCACGCCTTCCGAGTGGGCCGGGCCACCGGACTCGGATCGCCTAAAAAATTTTTGGGCCATCAATTAGGACCTAAGGAACCATAGTCACCGCCTCGCCATGATCGTTCCTCATTTTTTGCATTTTTTGGCCAAAAAACTACAATTCCGCCCGATTCCCATATTTTTGTATGCTATCGCCCACGCCTTCCGATTGGGTCGGGCCCCCCGGAGCCGGATCGCCTATAAATTTTCCGGACTATCAAATACGACCTAAGGAACCATAGTCACCTCCCCGCCATTATCGTTCCTAGTCTTTTGCATTTTTCAGCCAAAAAACTAGAATTTCGCGCGATTTCCATATTTTCTTGTGCTTTAGCCCACCCCTTCCAAGGGGTCCCAGGAACCCCGAACCCCGAACCCCGAACCCCGATCGCCTATAAATTTTCCGGGCCATCAAATACCACCTAAGGAACCATAGTAACCACCCCGCCATGATCGTTCCTCATTTTTTGCGTTTTTCGGCCAAACAACTAGAATTCCGCGGGATTCCCATATTTTTTTGTGTTATAGCCCACGCCTTCCGAGTGGTCCCGGGACCTCCTGACCCCTATCGCCTAAAATTTTTCCGGACTATCAAATACGACCTAAGGAACCATAGTATCCGCCCCACCATGATCGTACCTCATTTTTTGCGTTTTTCGGCCAAACAACTAGAATTTCGCGTGATTCCCATATTTTTGTGTGTTATAGCCCACGCCTTCCGAGTGGTCCCGGGACCTCCGGACCCCTATCGCCTAAAATTTTTCCGGACTATCAAATACGACCTAAGGAACCATAGTATCCGCCCCGCCATCATCGTTTCTGAGTTTTTGCATTTTTCGGCCAAAATACTAGAATTACGCCCGATTCCCATATTTTCGTGTGCCATACCCACGCCTTCCAAGTGGTCCGGGGAGCCGCGGACCCCGATCGCCTAAAAATTTTCCGGTCTATCAAATACGACCTAAGGTACCATAGTCACCGCCCCACCATGATCGTTCCAAATGCTTTGCATTTTTCGGCCAAAAAACTAGAACTCCGCGCGATTTGCATATTTTAGTGTGCTATAGCTTACGCCTTCCGAGTGGTCCCGTACCTAAGGAACCATAGTCACCACCCCGCCATTATCGTTCCTCATTTATTGCGTTTTTCGGCCAAAAAACTAGAATTCCGCTCGATTACCATATTTTTGTGTGCTATTGCCCACGCCTTCCGAGTGGGCCGGGCCGCCGGACTCGGATCGCCTAAAACGTTTTCGGGCCATCAATTAGGACCTAAGGAACCATAGTCACCGCCTCGCCCTGATCATCCCTCATTTTTTGCATTTTTTGGCCAAAAAACTAGAATTCCGCCCGATTCCCATATTTTTGTGCGCTATCGCCCACGCCTTCCGAGTGGGTCGGGCCCCCCGGAGCCGGATCGCCTAAACATTTTCCGGACTATCAAATACAACCTAAGGAACCATAGTCACCTCCCCGCCATGATCGTTCCTAGTCTTTTGCATTTTTCAGCCAAAAAACTAGAATTCCGCGCGATTTTCATATTTTCATGTGCTTTAGCCCACGCCTTCCAAGGGGTCCAGGGAACCCCGAACCCCGATCGCCTAAAAATTTTCCCGGCCATCAAATACGACCTAAGGAACCATAGTAACCACCCCTCCATGATCGTTCCTCATTTTTTACGTTTTTTGGCCAAACAACTAGAATTTCGCGCGATTCCCATATTTTTGTGTGTTATAGCCCACGCCTTCCGAGTGGTCCCGTGACCTCCTGACCCCTATCGCCTAAAATTTTACCGGACTATCAAATAAGACCTAAGGAACCATAGTATCCGCCCCTCCATGATCGTTCCTCATTTTTTGCATTTTTCGGCCAAACAACTAGAATTCCGCGCGATTCCCATATTTTTGTGTGTTATAGCCCACGCCTTCCGAGTGGTCCCGGGACCTCCGGACCCCTATCGCCTAAAATTTTTCCGGACTATCAAATACGACCTAAGGAACCATAGTATCCGCCCCGCCATGATCGTTCCTCATTTTTTGCATTTTTCGGCCAAACAACTAGAATTCCGCGCGATTCCCATATTTTTGTGTGCTATACCCACGCATTCTGAGTGGTCCCAAGAGCCGCGGACCCCGATCGCCTAAAATTTTTCCAGGCAATAAAATACGACCTAAGGAACCATAGTATCCGCCCCGCCATGATCGTTCCTTATTATTTGCGTTTTTCGGCCAAACAACGAGAATACCGCGCGATTCCCATATTTTTGTGTGTTATAGCCCACGCCTTCCGAGTGGTCCCGGGACCTCCGGACCCCTATCGCCTAATATTTTTCCGGATTATCAAATAAGACCAAAGGAACCATAGTCACCGCCCCGCCATGATCGTTCCTAGTCTTTTGCATTTTTCAGCCAAAAACTAGAATTCCGCGCGATTTCCATATTTTCATGTGCTTTAGCCCACGCCTTCCAAGGGGTCCAGGGAACCCCGAACCCCGATCGCCTAAAAATTTTCCGGGCCATCAAATACGACCTAAGGAACCATAGTAACCACCCCTCCATGATCGTTCCTCATTTTTTCCGTTTTTCGGCCAAAAAACTAGAATTCCGCGCGATTTCCCTATTTTTGTGTGTTATAGCCCACGCCTTCCGAGTGGTCCCGGGACCTCCGGACCCCTATCGCCTAATATTTTTCCGGACTATCAAATAAGATCAAAGGAACCATAGTCACCGCCCCACCATGATCGTTCCTAGTCTTTTGCATTTTTCAGCCAAAAAACTAGAATTACGCGCGATTTCCATATTTTCATGTGCTTTAGCCCACGCCTTCCAAGGGGTCCAGGGAACCCCGAACCCCGACCGCCTAAAAATTTTCCGGGCCATCAAATACGACCTAAGGAACCATAGTAACCACCCCGCCATGATCGTTCCTCATTTTTTGCATTTTTCGGCCAAACAACTAGAATTCCGCGCGATTCCCGTATTTTTGTGTGTTATAGCCCACACCTTCCGAGTGGTCCCGGGACCTCCAGACCCCTATTGCCTAAAATTTTTCCGGATTATCAAATACGACCTAAGGAACCATAGTATCCGCCCCGCCATGATCGTTCCTCATTTTATGCGTTTTTCGGCCAAACAACTAGAATTCCGCGCGATTCCCATATTTTTGTGTGTTATAGTCCACGCCTTACGAGTGGTCCCGGGACCTCCGGACCCCTATCGCCTAATATTTTTCCGGACTATCAAATAAGACCAAAGGAACCATAGTCACCGCCCTGTCAAGATCTTTCAACATTTTTTGCATGTCACTGAAAAAGACCTAGAATTTCGCCCGATTCCCATATTTTCGTGTGCTATACCCACGCATTCTGAGTGGTCCCAAGATCCGCGGACCCCGATCGCCTAAAATTTTTCCGGGCAATAAAATACGACCTAAGGAACCATAGTATCCGCCCCGCCATGATCGTTCCTTATTATTTGCGTTTTTCGGCCAAACAACGAGAATACCGCGCGATTCCCATATTTTTGTGTGTTATAGCCCACGCCTTCCGAGTGGTCCCGGGACCTCCGGACCCCTATCGCCTAATATTTTTTCGGACTATCAAATAAGACCAAAGGAACCATAGTCACCGCCCCGCCATGATCGTTCCTAGTCTTTTGCATTTTTCAGCCAAAAAACTAGAATTCCGCGCGATTTCCATATTTTCATGTGCTTTAGCCCACGCCTTCCAAGGGGTCCAGGGAACCCCGAACCCCGATCGCCTAAAAATTTTCCGGGCCATCAAATACGACCTAAGGAACCATAGTAACCACCCCGCCATGATCGTTCCTCATTTTTTGCGTCTTTCGGCCAAACAACTAGAATTCCGCGCGATTCCCATATTTTTGTGTGTTATAGCCCACACCTTCCGAGTGGTCCCGGGACCTCCAGACCCCTATCGCCTAAAATTTTTCCGGACTATCAAATAAGACCTAAGGAACCATAGTCGCCGCCTAGCCATGATCGTTCCTAATTTTTTCCGTTTTTCGGCCAAAAAACTAGAATTCCGCGCGATTCCCCTATTTTTGTGTGTTATAGCCCACGCCTTCCGAGTGGTCCCGGGACCTCCGGACCCCTATCGCCTAATATTTTTCTGGACTATCAAATAAGACCAAAGGAACCATAGTCACCGCCCCGCCATGATCGTTCCTAGTCTTTTGCATTTTGCAGCCAAAAAACTAGAATTCCGCACGATTTCCATATTTTCATGTGCTTTAGCCCACGCCTTCCAAGGGGTCCAGGGAACCCCGAACCCCGATCGCCTAAAAATTTTCCGGGCCATCAAATACGACCTAAGGAACCATAGTAACCACCCCGCCATGATCGTTCCTCATTTTTTGCATTTTTCGGCCAAACAACTAGAATTCCGCGCGATTCCCATATTTTTGTGTGTTATAGCCCACACCTTCCAGGTGGTCCCGGGACCTCCAGACCCCTATCGCCTAAAATTTTTCCGGACTATCAAATACGACCTAAGGAACCATAGTATCCGCCCCGCCATGATCGTTCCTCATTTTTTGCGTTTATCGGCCAAACAACTAGAATTCCGCGCGATTCCCATATTTTTGTGTGTTATAGCCCACGCCTTCCGAGTGGTCCCGGGACCTCCGGACCCCTATCGCCTAATATTTTTCTGGACTATCAAATAAGACCAAAGGAACCATAGTCATCGCCCTGTCAAGATCTTTCAACATTTTTTGCATGTCACTGAAAAAGACCTAGAATTTCGCCCGATTCCCATATTTTCGTGTGCTATACCCACGCATTCTGAGTGGTCCCAAGATCCGCGGACCCCGATCGCCTAAAATTTTTCCGGGCAATAAAATACGACCTAAGGAACCATAGTATCCACCCCGCCATGATCGTTCCTTATTATTTGCGTTTTTCGGCCAAACAACGAGAATACCGCGCGATTCCCATATTTTTGTGTGTTATAGCCCACGCCTTCCGAGTGGTCCCGGGACCTCCGGACCCCTATCGCCTAATATTTTTCCGGACTATCAAATAAGACCAAAGGAACCATAGTCACCGCCCCGCCATGATCGTTCCTAGTCTTTTGCATTTTTCAGCCAAAAAACTAGAATTCCGCGCGATTTCCATATTTTCATGTGCTTTAGCCCACGCCTTCCAAGGGGTCCAGGGAACCCCGAACCCCGATCGCCTAAAAATTTTCCGGGCCATCAAATACGACCTAAGGAACCATAGTAACCACCCCGCCATGATCGTTCCTCATTTTTTGCGTTTTTCGGCCAAACAACTAGAATTCCGCGCGATTCCCATATTTTTGTGTGTTATAGCCCACACCTTCCGAGTGGTCCCGGGACCTCCAGACCCCTATCGCCTAAAATTTTTCTGGACTATCAAATACGACCTAAGGAACCATAGTATCCGCCCCGCCATGATCGTTCCTCATTTTTTGCGTTTTTCGGCCAAACAACTAGAATTCCGCGCGATTCCCATATTTTTGTGTGTTATAGCCCACGCCTTCCGAGTGGTCCCGGGACCTCCGGACCCCTATCGCCTAATATTTTTCCGGACTATCAAATAAGACCAAAGGAACCATAGTCACCGCCCTGTCAAGATCTTTCCACATTTTTTACATGTTACTGAAAAAGACCTAGAATTTCGCCCGATTCCCATATTTTCGTGTGCTATACCCACGCATTCTGAGTGGTCCCAAGAGCCGCGGACCCCGATCGCCTAAAATTTTTCCGGGCAATAAAATACGACCTATGGAACCATAGTATCCGCCCCGCCATGATCGTTCCTTATTTTTTGCGTTTTTCGGCCAAACAACGAGAATACCGCGCGATTCCCATATTTTTGTGTGTTATAGCCCACGCCTTCCGAGTGGTCCCGGGACCTCCGGACCCCTATCGCCCAATATTTTTCCGGACTATCAAATAAGACCAAAGGAACCATAGTCACCGCCCCGCCATGATCGTTCCTAGTCTTTTGCATTTTTCAGCCAAAAAACTAGAATTCCGCGCGATTTCCATATTTTCATGTGCTTTAGCCCACGCCTTCCAAGGGGTCGAGGGAACCCCGAACCCCGATTGCCTAAAAATTTTCCGGGCCATCAAATACGACCAAAGGAACCATAGTAACCACCCCTTCATGATCGTTCCTCATTTTTTACGTTTTTCGGCCAAACAACTAGAATTCCGCGCGATTCCCAAATTTTTGTGTGTTATAGCCCACGCCTTCCGAGTGGTCCCGTGACCTCCTAACCCCTAGCGCCTAAAATTTTACCGGACTATCAAATAAGACCTAAGGAACCATAGTATCCGCCCCTCCATGATCGTTCCTCATTTTTTGCATTTTTCGGCCAAACAACTAGAATTCCGCGCGATTCCCATATTTTTGTGTGTTATAGCCCACGCCTTCCGAGTGGTCCCGGGACCTCCGGACCCCTATCACCTAATATATTTCCGGACTATCAAATAAGACCGAAGGAACCATAGTCACCGCCCTGCCAAGATCTTTCCACATTTTTTGCATGTTACTGAAAAAGACCTAGAATTTTGCCCGATTCCCATATTTTCGTGTGCTATACCCACGCATTCCGAGTGGTCCCAAGAGCCGAGGACCCCGATCGCCTAAAATTTTTCCGGACTATCCAATAAGACCTAAGGAAACATAGTCGCCGCCTAGCCATGATCGTTCCTAATGTTTTCCATTTTTCGGCCAAAAAACTAGAATTCCGCGCGATTCCCCCATTTTGTGTGTTATAGCCCACGCCTTCCGAGTGGTCCCGGGACCTCCGTACCCCTATCGCCTAATATTTTTCCGGACTATCAAATAAGACCAAAGGAACCATAGTCACCGCCCCGCCATGATCGTTCCTAGTCTTTTGCATTTTTCAGCCAAAAAACTAGAATTCCGCGCGATTTCCATATTTTCATGTGCTTTAGCCCACGCCTTCCAAGGGGTCCAGGGAACCCCGAACCCCGATCGCCTAAAAATTTTCCGGGCCATCAAATATGACCTAAGGAACCATAGTAACCACCCCGCCATGATCGTTCCTCATTTTTTGCGTTTTTCGGCCAAACAACTAGAATTCCGCGCGATTCCCATATTTTTGTGTGTTATAGCCCACACCTTCCGAGTGGTCCCGGGACCTCCAGACCCCTATCGCCTAAAATTTTTCCGGACTATCAAATACAACCTAAAGAACCATAGTATCCGCCCCGCCATGATCGTTCCTCATTTTTTGCGTTTTTCGGCCAAACAACTAGAATTCCGCGCGATTCCCATATTTTTGTGTGTTATAGCCCACGCCTTCCGAGTGGTCCCGGGACCTCCGGACCCCTATCGCCTAATATTTTTCCGGACTATCAAATAAGACCAAAGGAACCATAGTCACCGCCCTGTCAAGATCTTTCCACATTTTTTACATGTTACTGAAAAAGACCTAGAATTTCGCCCGATTCCCATATTTTCGTGTGCTATACCCACGCATTCTGAGTGGTCCCAAGAGCCGCGGACCCCGATCGCCTAAAATTTTTCCGGGCAATAAAATACGACCTATGGAACCATAGTATCCGCCCCGCCATGATCGTTCCTTATTTTTTGCGTTTTTCGGCCAAACAACGAGAATACCGCGCGATTCCCATATTTTTGTGTGTTATAGCCCACGCCTTCCGAGTGGTCCCGGGACCTCCGGACCCCTATCGCCCAATATTTTTCCGGACTATCAAATAAGACCAAAGGAACCATAGTCACCGCCCCGCCATGATCGTTCCTAGTCTTTTGCATTTTTCAGCCAAAAAACTAGAATTCCGCGCGATTTCCATATTTTCATGTGCTTTAGCCCACGCCTTCCAAGGGGTCGAGGGAACCCCGAACCCCGATCGCCTAAAAATTTTCCGGGCCATCAAATACGACCAAAGGAACCATAGTAACCACCCCTTCATGATCGTTCCTCATTTTTTACGTTTTTCGGCCAAACAACTAGAATTCCGCGCGATTCCCATATTTTTGTGTGTTATAGCCCACGCCTTCCGAGTGGTCCCGTGACCTCCTGACCCCTATCGCCTAAAATTTTACCGGACTATCAAATAAGACCTAAGGAACCATAGTATCCGCCCCTCCATGATCGTTCCTCATTTTTTGCATTTTTCGGCCAAACAACTAGAATTCCGCGCGATTCCCATATTTTTGTGTGTTATAGCCCACGCCTTCCGAGTGGTCCCGGGACCTCCGGACCCCTATCACCTAATATATTTCCGGACTATCAAATAAGACCGAAGGAACCATAGTCACCGCCCTGCCAAGATCTTTCCACATTTTTTGCATGTTACTGAAAAAGACCTAGAATTTTGCCCGATTCCCATATTTTCGTGTGCTATACCCACGCATTCCGAGTGGTCCCAAGAGCCGAGGACCCCGATCGCCTAAAATTTTTCCGGACTATCAAATAAGACCTAAGGAAACATAGTCGCCGCCTAGCCATGATCGTTCCTAATGTTTTCCGTTTTTTGGCCAAAAAACTAGAATTCCGCGCGATTCCCCCATTTTTGTGTGTTATAGCCCACGCCTTCCGAGTGGTCCCGGGACCTCCGTACCCCTATCGCCTAATATTTTTCCGGACTATCAAATAAGACCAAAGGAACCATAGTCACCGCCCCGCCATGATCGTTCCTAGTCTTTTGCATTTTTCAGCCAAAAAACTAGAATTCCGCGCGATTTCCATATTTTCATGTGCTTTAGCCCACGCCTTCCAAGGGGTCCAGGGAACCCCGAACCCCGATCGCCTAAAAATTTTCCGGGCCATCAAATATGACCTAAGGAACCATAGTAACCACCCCGCCATGATCGTTCCTCATTTTTTGCGTTTTTCGGCCAAACAACTAGAATTTCGCGCGAATCCCATATTTTTGTGTGTTATAGCCCACACCTTCCGAGTGGTCCCGGGACCTCCAGACCCCTATCGCCTAAAATTTTTCTGGACTATCACATAAGACCTTAGGAACCATAGTCGCCGCCTAGCCATGATCGTTCCTAATTTTTTCCGTTTTTCGGCCAAAAAAACTAGAATTCCGCGCGATTCCCCTATTTTTGTGTGTTATAGCCCACGCCTTCCGAGTGGTCCCGGGACCTCCGGACCCCTATCGCCGAATATTTTTCCGGACTATCAAATAAGACCAAAGGAACCATAGTCACCACCCCGCCATGATCGTTCCTAGTCTTTTGCATTTTTCAGCCAAAAAACTAGAATTCCGCGCGATTTTCATATTTTCATGTGCTTTAGCCCACGCCTTCCAAGGGGTCCAGGGAACCCCGAACCCCGATCGCCTAAAAATTTTCCAGGCCATCCAATACGACCTAAGGAACCATAGTAACCACCCCGCCATGATCGTTCCTCATTTTTTGCGTTTTTCGGCCAAACAACTAGAATTCCGCGTGATTCCCATATTTTTGTGTGTTATAGCCCACGCCTTCCGAGTGGTCCCGGGACCTCCGGACCCCTATCGCCTAATATTTTTCCGGACTATCAAATAAGACCAAAGGAACCATAGTCACCGCCCTGTCAAGATCTTTCCACATTTTTTGCATGTTACTGAAAAAGACCTAGAATTTCGCCCGATTCCCATATTTTCTGTGCTATACCCACGCATTCTGAGTGGTCCCAAGAGCCGCGGACCCCGATCGCCTAAAATTTTTCCGGGCAATAAAATACGACCTAAGGAACCATAGTATCCGCCCCGCCATGATCGTTCCTCATTTTTTGCGTTTTTCGGCCAAACAACTAGAATTCCGCGCGATCCCATATTTTTGTGTGTTATAGCCCACGCCTTCCGAGTGGTCCCGGGACCTCCGGACCCCTATCGCCGAATATTTTTCCGGACTATCAAATAAGACCAAAGGAACCATAGTCACCACCCCGCCATGATCGTTCCTAGTCTTTTGCATTTTTCAGCCAAAAAACTAGAATTCCGCGCGATTTTCATATTTTCATGTGCTTTAGCCCACGCCTTCCAAGGGGTCCAGGGAACCCCGAACCCCGATCGCCTAAAAATTTTCCAGGCCATCCAATACGACCTAAGGAACCATAGTAACCACCCCGCCATGATCGTTCCTCATTTTTTGCGTTTTTCGGCCAAACAACTAGAATTCCGCGTGATTCCCATATTTTTGTGTGTTATAGCCCACGCCTTCCGAGTGGTCCCGGGACCTCCGGACCCCTATCGCCTAATATTTTTCCGGACTATCAAATAAGACCAAAGGAACCATAGTCACCGCCCTGTCAAGATCTTTCCACATTTTTTGCATGTTACTGAAAAAGACCTAGAATTTCGCCCGATTCCCATATTTTCTGTGCTATACCCACGCATTCTGAGTGGTCCCAAGAGCCGCGGACCCCGATCGCCTAAAATTTTTCCGGGCAATAAAATACGACCTAAGGAACCATAGTATCCGCCCCGCCATGATCGTTCCTCATTTTTTGCGTTTTTCGGCCAAACAACTAGAATTCCGCGCGATCCCATATTTTTGTGTGTTATAGCCCACGCCTTCCGAGTGGTCCCGGGACCTCCGGACCCCTAATCGCCTAATATTTTTCCGGACTATCAAATAAGACCAAAGGAACCATAGTCACCGCCCCGCCATGATCGTTCCTAGTCTTTTGCATTTTTCAGCCAAAAAACTAGAATTCCGCGCGATTTCCATATTTTCATGTGCTTTAGCCCACGCCTTCCAAGGGGTCCAGGGAACCCCGAACCCCGATCGCTTAAAAATTTTCCGGGCCATCAAATACGACCTAAGGAACCATAGTAACCACCCCGCCATGATCGTTCTTCATTTTTTGCGTTTTTCGGCCAAACAACTAGAATTCCGCGCGATTCCCATATTTTTGTGTGTTATAGCCCACACCTTCCGAGTGGTCCCGGGACCTCCAGAACCCTATTGCCTAAAATTTTTCCGGACTATAAAAATACGACCTAAGGAACCATAGTATCTGCCCCGCCATGAACGTTCCTCATTTTTTGCGTTTTTCGGCCAAACAACTAGAATTCCGCGCGATTCCCATATTTTTTTGTGTTATAGCCCACGCCTTCCGAGTGGTCCCGGGACCTCCGGACCCCTATCGCCTAATATTTTTCCGGACTATCAAATAAGACCAAAGGAACCATAGTCACCGCCCCGCCATGATCGTTCCTAGTCTTTTGCATTTTTCAGCCAAAAAACTAGAATTCCGCGCGATTTCCATATTTTCATGTGCTTTAGCCCACGCCTTCCAAGGGGTCCAGGGAACCCCGAACCCCGATCGCTTAAAAATTTTCCGGGCCATCAAATACGACCTAAGGAACCATAGTAACCACCCCGCCATGATCGTTCCTCATTTTTTGCGTTTTTCGGCCAAACAACTAGAATTCCGCGCGATTCCCATATTTTTGTGTGTTATAGCCCACACCTTCCGAGTGGTCCCGGGACCTCCAGAACCCTATCGCCTAAAATTTTTCCGGACTAATCAAATACGACCTAAGGAACCATAGTATCCGCCCCGCCATGATCGTTCCTCATTTTTTGCGTTTTTCGGCCAAACAACTAGAATTCCGCGCGATCCCATATTTTTGTGTGTTATAGCCCACGCCTTCCGAGTGGTCCCGGGACCTCCGGACCCCTATCGCCTAATATTTTTCCGGACTATCAAAATAAGACCAAAGGAACCATAGTCACCGCCCCGCCATGATCGTTCCTAGTCTTTTGCATTTTTCAGCCAAAAAACTAGAATTCCGCGCGATTTCCATATTTTCATGTGCTTTAGCCCACGCCTTCAAGGGGTCCAGGGAACCCCGAACCCCGATCGCCTAAAAAATTTTCGGGCCATCAAATATGACCTAAGGAACCATAGTAACCACCCCGCCATGATCGTTCCTCATTTTTTGCGTTTTTCGGCCAAACAACTAGAATTCCGCGTGATTCCCATATTTTTGTGTGTTATAGCCCACGCCTTCCGTGTGGTCCCGTGACCTCCTGACCCCTATCGCCTAAAATTTTACCGGACTATCAAATACGACCTAAGGAACCATAGTATCTGCCCCGCCATGATCGTTCCTCATTTTTTGCATTTTTCGGCCAAACAACTAGAATTCCGCGCGATTCCCATATTTTTGTGTGTTATAGCCCACGCCTTCCGAGTGGTCCCGGGACCTCCGGACCCCTATCGCCCAATATTTTTCCGGACTATCAAATAAGACCGAAGGAACCATAGTCACCGCCCTGCCAAGATATTTCCACATTTTTTGCATGTTACTGAAAAAGACCTAGAATTTCGCCCGATTCCCATATTTTGGTGTGCTATACCCACGCATTCCGAGTGGTCCCAAGAGCCGCGGACCCCGATCGCCTAAAATTTTTTCGGACTATCAAATAAGGCCTATGGAATCATAGTATCCTCCTAGTCATGATCGTTCCTAGTTTTTTTTGTTTTTCGGCCAAAAAACTAGAATTCCGCGCGATTCCCATATTTTTGTGTGTTATAGCCCATACCTTCCGAGTGGTCCCGGGTCTCCGGACCCCTATCGCCTAAAATTTTTCCGGACTATCAAATAAGACCTAAGGAACCATAGTCACCGCCCAGCCATGATCGTTCCTATTTTTGTCCGTTTTTCGGGCAAAAAACTAGAATTCCGCGCTATTCCCATATTTTCGTGTCCTATAGCCCACACCTTCCAAGTGAACCCGGGAACTCCGGAACCCTATCGCCTAAAATTTTTTCGGACTATCAAATACGACCTAAGGTACCATAGTCACCTCCCAGCCATGATCGTTCCTCATTTTTTTGCGTTTTTCGGCCAAACAACTAGAATTTCGCGCGATTCCCATATTTTTGTGTGTTATAGCCCACACCTTCCGAGTGGTCCCGGGACCTCCAGAACCCTATCGCCTAAAATTTTTCCGGACTATCAAATACGACCTAAGGAACCATAGTATCCGCCCCGCCATGATCGTTCCTCATTTTTTGCGTTTTTCGGCCAAACAACTAGAATTCCGCGCGATCCCATATTTTTGTGTGTTATAGCCCACGCCTTCCGAGTGGTCCCGGGACCTCCGGACCCCTATCGCCTAATATTTTTCCGGACTATCAAATAAGACCAAAGGAACCATAGTCACCGCCCCGCCATGATCGTTCCTAGTCTTTTGCATTTTTCAGCCAAAAAACTAGAATTCCGCGCGATTTCCATATTTTCATGTGCTTTAGCCCACGCCTTCCAAGGGGTCCAGGGAACCCCGAACCCCGATCGCCTAAAAATTTTCCGGGCCATCAAATATGACCTAAGGAACCATAGTAACCACCCCGCCATGATTGTTCCTCATTTTTTGCGTTTTTCGGCCAAACAACTAGAATTCCGCGCGATTCCCATATTTTTGTGTGTTATAGCCCACACCTTCCGAGTTGTCCAGGGACCTCCAGACCCCTATCGCCTAAAATTTTACCGGACTATCAAATACGACCTAAGGAACCATAGTATCTGCCCCGCCATGATCGTTCCTCATTTTTTGCATTTTTCGGCCAAACAACTAGAATTCCGCGCGATTCCCATATTTTTGTGTGTTATAGCCCACGCCTTCCGAGTGGTCCCGGGACCTCCGGACCCCTATCGCCTAATATTTTTCCGGACTATCAAATAAGACCGAAGGAACCATAGTCACCGCCCTGCCAAGATCTTTCCACATTTTTTGCATGTTACTGAAAAAGACCTAGAATTTCGCCCGATTCCCATATTTTGGTGTGCTATACCCACGCATTCCGAGTGGTCCCAAGAGCCGCGGACCCCGATCGCCTAAAATTTTTCCGGACTATCAAATAAGGCCTATGGAATCATAGTATCCGCCTAGCCATGATCGTTCCTAGTTTTTTTCGTTTTTCGGCCAAAAAACTAGAATTCCGCGCGATTCCCATATTTTTGTGTGTTATAGCCCATACCTTCCGAGTGGTCCCGGGTCTCCGGACCCCTATCGCCTAAAATTTTTCCAGACTATCAAATAAGACCTAAGGAACCATAGTCACCGCCCAGCCATGATCGTTCCTATTTTTGTCCGTTTTTCGGGCAAAAAACTAGAATTCCGCGCTATTCCCATATTTTCGTGTCCTATAGCCCACACCTTCCAAGTGAACCCGGGAACTCCGGAACCCTATCGCCTAAAATTTTTTCGGACTATCAAATACGACCTAAGGTACCATAGTCACCTCCCAGCCATGATCGTTCCTCATTTTTTTGCGTTTTTCGGCCAAACAACTAGAATTTCACGCGATCCCATATTTTTGTGTGTTATAGCCCACCCCTTCCGAGTGGTCCCGGGTCTCCGGACCCCTATCGCCTAAAATTTTTTCGGACTATCAAATAAGACCTAAGGAACCATAGTCACTGCCCAGCCATGATCGTTCCTAGTTTTTTCCGTTTTTCGGCCAAAAAACCAGAATTTCGCGCGATTCCCATATTTTTGTGTGTTATAGCCCACACCTTCCGAGTGGTCCCGAAACCTCCGGACCCCCATCGCCTAATATCTTTCCGGACAATCAAATAAGACCAAAGGAACCATAGTCACCGCCCTGCCAAGATCTTTCCACATTTTTTGCATGTTACTGAAAAAGACCTAGAATTTCGCCCGATTCCCATATTTTCGTGTGCTATACCCACGCATTCCGAGTGGTCCCAAGTGCCGCGGACCCCGATCGCCTAAAAATTTTTCGGGCAATCAAATACGACCTAAGGAACCATAGTATCCGCCCCGCCATGTTCATTCCTTATTTTTTGCGGTTTTCGGACAAACAACTAGAATTCCGCTCGATTCCCATATTTTTGTGTGTTATAGCCCACACCTTCCGAGTGGTCCCGGGACCTCCAGAACCCTATCGCCTAAAATTTTTCCGGACTATCAAATACGACCTAAGGAACCATAGTATCCGCCCCGCCATGATCGTTCCTCATTTTTTGCGTTTTTCGGCCAATCAACTAGAATTCCGCACGATCCCGTATTTTTGTGTGTTATAGCCCACGCCTTCCGAGTGGTCCCGGGACCTCCAGACCCCTATCTCCTAATATTTTTCCGGACTATCAAATAAGACCAAAGGAACCATAGTCACCGCCCCGCCATGATCGTTCCTAGTCTTTTGCATTTTTCAGCCAAAAAACTAGAATTCCGCGCGATTTCCATATTTTCATGTGCTTTAGCCCACGCCTTCCAAGGGGTCCAGGGAACCCCGAACCCCGAACGCCTAAAAATTATCCGGGCCATCAAATATGACCTAAGGAACCATAGTAACCACCCCGCCATGATCGTTCCTCATTTTTTGCGTTTTTCGGCCAAACAACTAGAATTCCGCGTGATTCCCATATTTTTGTGTGTTATAGCCCACGCCTTCCGTGTGGTCCCGTGACCTCCTGACCCCTATCGCCTAAAATTTTACCGGACTATCAAATACGACCTAAGGAACCATAGTATCCGCCCCGCCATGATCGTTCCTCATTTTTTGCATTTTTCGGCCAAACAACTAGAATTCCGCGCGATTCCCATATTTTTGTGTGTTATAGCCCACGCCTTCCGAGTGGTCCCGGGACCTCCGGACCCCTATCGCCTAATATTTTTCCGGACTATCAAATAAGACCGAAGGAACCATAGTCACCGCCCTGCCAAGATCTTTCCACATTTTTTGCATGTTACTGAAAAAGACCTAGAATTTCGCCCGATTCCCATATTTTGGTGTGCTATACCCACGCATTCCGAGTGGTCCCAAGAGCCGCGGACCACGATCGCCTAAAATTTTTCCGGACTATCAAATAAGACCTATGGAACCATATTATCCGCCTAGCCATGATCGTTCCTAGTTTTTTTCATTTTTTGGCCAAAAAACTAGAATTCCGCGCGATTCCTATATTTTTGTGTGTTATAGCCCATACCTTCCGAGTGGTCCCGGGTCTCCGGACCCCTATCGCCTAAAATTTTTCCGGACTATCAAATAAGACCTAAGGAACCATAGTCACCGCCCAGCCATGATCGTTCCTATTTTTGTCCGTTTTTCGGGCAAAAAACTAGAATTCCGCGCTATTCCCATATTTTCGTGTCCTATAGCCCACACCTTCCAAGTGAACCCGGGAACTCCGGAACCCTATCGCCTAAAATTTTTCCGGACTATCAAATACGACCTAAGGTACCATAGTCACCTCCCAGCCATGATCGTTCCTCATTTTTTGCGTTTTTCGGCCAAACAACTAGAATTTCGCGCGATCCCATATTTTTGTGTGTTATAGCCCACCCCTTCCGAGTGGTCCTGGGTCTCCGGACCCCTATCGCCTAAAATTTTTTCGGACTATCAAATAAGACCTAAGGAACCATAGTCACCGCCCAGCCATGATCGTTCCTAGTTTTTTCCGTTTTTCGGCCAAAAAACTAGAATTTGGCGTGATTCCCATATTTTTGTGTGTTATAGCCCGCACCTTCCGAGTGGTCCCGAAACCTCCGGACCCCAATCGCCTAATATCTTTCCGGACAATCAAATAAGACCAAAGGAACCATAGTCACCGCCCTGCCAGGATCTTTCCACATTTTTTGCATGTTACTGAAAAAGACCTAGAATTTCGCCCGATTCCCATATTTTCGTGTGCTATACCCACGCATTCCGGGTGGTCCCAAGAGCCGCGGACCCCGATCGCCTAAAAAATTTTTGGGCAATCAAATACGACCTAAGGAACCATAGTATCCGCCCCGCCATGTTCGTTCCTTATTTTTTGCGATTTTCGGACAAACAACTAGAATTCCGCGCGATTCCCATATTTTTGTGTGTTATAGCCCACACCTTCCGAGTGGTCCCGGGACCTCCGGACCCCTATCGCCTAAAATTTTTCCGGACTATGAAATACGACCTAAGGAACCATAGTATCCTCCCCGCCAAGGTCGTTCCTCATTTTTTGCATTTTTCGGCCAAAAAACTAGAATTCCGTGCGATTCCCATATTTTTGTGTGTTATAGACCACGCCTTCCGAGTGGTCCCGGGACCTCCGGACCCCTATCGCCTAATATTTTTCCGGACTATCAAATAAGAGCAAAGGAACCATAGTCACTGCCCTGCAAAGATCTTTCCACATTTTTTGCATGTTACTGAAAAAGACATAGAATTTCGCCCGATTCCCATATTTTCGTGTGCTATACCCACGCATTCCGAGTGGTCCAAAGAGCCGCGGACAACTAGAAATTGTATCCGCTCCGCCATCGCCTAAAAATTTTTCTGGCAATCAAATACGACCTAAGGAACCATTGTATCCGCTCCGCCATGATCGTTCCTTATGTTTTGCGTTTTTCGGCCAAACAACTAGAATTCCGCGCGATTCCCATATTTTTGTGTGTTATAGCCCACACCTTCCGAGTGGTCCCGGGACCTCCAGACCCCTATCGCCTAAAATTTTTCCGGACTATCAAATACGACCTAAGGAACCATAGTATCCGCCCCGCCATGATCGTTCCTCATTTTTTGCGTTTTTCGGCCAAATAACTAGAATTCCGCGCGATCCCATATTTTTGTGTGTTATAGCCCACGCCTTCCGGGTGGTCCCGGGACCTCCGGACCCCTATCGCCTAATATTTTTCCGGACTATCAAATAAGACCAAAGGAACCATAGTCACCGCCCCGCCATGATCGTTCCTAGTCTTTTGCATTTTTCAGCCAAAAAACTAGAATTCCGCGCGATTTCCATATTTTCATGTGCTTTAGCCCACGCCTTCCAAGGGGTCCAGGGAACCCCGAACCCCGATCGCCTAAAAATTTTTCGGGCCATCAAATACGACCTAAGGAACCATAGTAACCACCCCGCCATGATCGTTCCTCATTTTCTGCATTTTTCGGCCAAACAACTAGAATTCCGCGCGATTCCCATATTCTTGTGTGTTATAGCCCACGCCTTCCGAGTGGTCCCGTGACCTCCTGACCCCTATCGCCTAAAATTTTTCCGGTCCATCAAATACGACCTAAGGAACCATAGTCACCGCCCGGCCAAGATCTTTCCACATTTTTTGCATGTTACTGAAAAAGACCTAGAATTTCGCCCGATTCCCATATTTTTGTGTGCTATACCCACGCATTCCAAGTGGTCCCAAGAGCCGCGGACCCCGATCGCCTAAAATTTTGCTGGAAATCAAATACGACCTAAGGAACCATAGTATCCGCCCCGCCATGATCGTTCTTTATTTTTTGCGTTTTTCGGCCAAACAACTAGAATTTCGCGCGATTCCCATATTTTTGTGTGTTATAGCCCACACCTTCCGAGTGGTCCCGGGACCTCCGGACCCCTATCGCCTAAAATTTTTCCGGACTATCAAATACAACCTAAGGAACCATAGTATCCGCCCCACCATGATCATTCCTCATTTTTTGCGTTTTTCGGCCAAACAACTAGAATTCCGCGCGATCCCATATTTTTGTGTGTTATAGCCCACGCCTTCCGAGTGGTCCCGGGACCTCAGGACCCATATCGCCTAATATTTTTCCGGACTATCAAATAAGACCGAAGGAACCATAGTCACCGCCCTGCCAAGATCTTTCCACATTTTTTGCATGTTACTTAAAAAGACCTAGAATTTCGCCCGATTCCCATATTTTCTTGTGCTATACCCACGCATTCCGAGTGGTCCCAAGAGCCGCAGACCCCGATCGCCTAAAATTTTTCCGGACTATCAAATAAGACCTAAGGAACCATAGTCACCGCCTAGCCATGATCGTTCCTAGTTTTTTCCATTTTTCGGCCAAAAAACTAGAATTCCGCGCGATTCCCATATTTTCGTGTCCTATAGCCCATGCCTTCCAAGTGAACCCGGGAACTCCGGACCCCTATCGCCTAAAATTTTTCCGTACTATGAAATACGACCTAAGGAACCATAGTATCTGCCCAGCCATGATCGTTCCTAGTTTTTTCCGTTTTTCGGGCAAAAAACTAGAATTCCGCGCGATTCCCATATTTTTGTGTGTTATAGCCCACGCCTTCCGAGTGGTCCCGGGACCTCCGGACCCCTATCGCCTAATATTTTTCCGGACTATCAAATAAGACCAAAGGAACCATAGTCACCTCCCAACCATGATCTTTCCACATTTTTTGCGTTTTTCGGCCAAACAACTAGAATTCCGCGTGATCCCATATTTTTGTGTGTTATAGCCCACGCCTTCCGAGTGGTCCCAGGTCTCCGGACCCCTATCGCCTAAAATTTTTCCGGACTATCAAATAAGACCAAAGGAACCATAGTCACCGCCCTGCCAAGATCTTTCCACATTTTTTCCATGTTACTGAAAAAGACCTAGAATTTCGCCTGATTCCCATATTTTCGTGTGCTATACCCACGCATTCCGAGTGGTCCCAAGAGCCGCGGACCCCGATCGCCTAAAATTTTATCGGGCAATCAAATACGACCTAAGGAACCATAATATATTCGTCCTGCCATGATCGTTCCTTATTTTTTGCGTTTTTCGGCCAAACAACTAGAATTCCGCGCGATTCCCATATTTTTGTGTGTTATAGCCCACACCTTCCGAGTGGTCCCGGGACCTCCGGACCCCTATCGCCTAAAATTTTTCCAGACTATCAAATACGACCTAAGGAACCATAGTATCTGCCCCGCCATGATCGTTCCTCATTTTTTGCATTTTTCGGCCAAACCACTAGAATTCCGTGCGATTTCCATATTTTTGTGTGTTATAGCCCACTCCTTCCGAGTGGTCCCGGGACCTCCGGACCCCTATCGCCTAATATTTTTCCGGACTATCAAATAAGTCCAAAGGAACCATAGTCACCGCCCCGCCATGATCGTTCCTAGTCTTTTGCATTTTTCAGCCAAAAAACTAGAATCCGCGCGATTTCCATATTTTCATGTGCTTTAGCCCACGCCTTCCAAGGGGTCCAGGGAACCCCGATCCCCGATCGCCTAAAAATTTTCCGGGCCATCAAATACGACCTAAGGAACCATAGTAACCACCCTGCCATGATCGTTCCTCATTTTTTGCGTTTTTCGGCCAAACAACTAGAATTCCGCGCGATTCCCATATTTTTGTGTGTTATAGCCCACACCTTCCGAGTGGTCCCGGGACCTCCGGACCCCTATCGCCTAATATTTTTCCGGACTATCAAATAAGCCCAAAGGAACCATAGTCACCGCCCTGCCAAGATCTTTCCACATTTTTTGCATGTTACTGAAAAAGACATAGAATTTGGCCAGATTCCCATATTTTCGTGTGCTATACCCACGCATTCCGAGTGGTCCCAAGAGCCGAGGACCCCGATCGCCTAAAAATTTTCCGGGCAATCAAATACGACCTAAGGAACCATAGTATCCGCCCCGCCATGATTGTTCCTCATTTTTTGCGTTTTTCGGCCAAACAACTAGAATTCCACGCGATTCCCATATTTTTGTGTGTACCCACGCCTTCCGAGTGGTCCCGGGACCTCCGGACCCCCATCGCCTAATATTTTTCCGGACAATCAAATAAGACCAAAGGAACCATAGTCACCGCCCTGCCAAGATCTTTCCACATTTTTTGCATGTTATTGAAAAAGACCTAGAATTTCGCCCGATTCCCATATTTTCGTGTGCTATACCCACGCATTCCGAGTGGTCCCAAGAGCCGCGGACCCCGATCGCCTAAAATTTTATCGGGCAATCAAATACAACCTAAGGAACCATAATATATTCGCCCCGCCATGATCGTTCCTTATTTTTTGCGTTTTTCGTTCAAACAACTAGAATTCCGCGCGATCCCATATTTTTGTGTGTTATAGCCCACGCCTTCCGAGTGGTCCCGGGTCTCCGGACCCCTATCGCCTAAAATTTTTCCGGACTATCAAATAAGACCTAAGGAACCATAGTCACCGCCCAGCCATGATTGTTCCTAGTTTTTTCCGTTTTTCGGGCAAAAAACTAGAATTCCGCGCGATTCCCATATTTTCGTGTCCTATAGCCCACGCCTTCCAAGTGAACCCGGGAACTCCGGACCCCTATTGCCTAAAATTTTTCCGGACTATCAAATACGACCTAAGGAACCATAGTCACCGCCCAACCATGATCATTCTTCATTTGTTGCGTTTTTCGGCTAAAAAACTAGAATTCCGCCCGATTACAATATTTTTGTGTGCTATTGCCCACCCTTCCAAGTGGTTCCGGAACCCCCGGACCCCGATCGCCTAAAATTTTTCCGGGCCCTCAAATACGACCTAAGGAACCATAGTAACAGCCCCGCGATCATCGTTTCTCATTTTTTGCATTTTTCGGCCAAAAAACTAGAATTACGCCCGATTCCCATATTTTCGTGTGCTATACCCACGCCTTCCAAGTGGTCCGGGGAGCCGCGGACCCCGATAGCCTAAAAATTTTTTGGACTATCAAATACGACCTAAGGTACCATAGTCACCGCCCCACCATGATCGTACCAAATGTTTGCATTTTTCGGCCAAAAAACTAGATCTCCGCGCGATTTGCATATTTTAGTGTGCTATAGCTTACGCCTTCCGAGTGGTCCCGGGAGCCGCGGACCCCGATCGCCTAAAATTTTCCGGTCCATCAAATACGACCTAAGGAACCATAGTCACCGCCCGGCCAAGATCTTTCCACATTTTTTGCATGTTACTGAAAAAGACCTAGAATTTCGCCCAATTCTCATATTTTCGTGTGCTATACCCACGCATTCCGATTGGTCCCAAGAGCCGCGGACCCCGATCGCCTAAAATTTTTCTAGACTATCAAATAAGACCTAAGGAACCATAGTCACCGCCTAGCCATGATCGTTCCTAGTTTTTTCCATTTTTCAACCAAAAAACTAGAATTCCGCGCGATTCCCATATTTTTGTGTGTTATAGCCCACACCTTCCGAGTGGTCCCGGGACCTCCGGACCCCTATCGCCTAAAATTTTTCCGTACTATGAAATACGACCTAAGGAACCATAGTATCCGCCCAGCCATGATCGTTCCTAGTTTTTTCCATTTTTCGGGCAAAAAACTAGAATTCCGCGCGATTCCCATATTTTTGTGTGTTATAGCTCACGCCTTCCGAGTGGGTCAGGCCCCCCGGAGCCGGATCGCCTAAAAATTTTTCGGACTATCAAATACGACCTAAGGAACCATAGTCACCGCCCCGCCATGATCATTCCTAGTCTTTTCCGTTATTCAGCCAAAAAACTAGAATTCCGCGCGATTTCCATATTTTCGTGTGCTTTAGCCCACGCCATCCAAGGGGTCCCGGGTACCCTGATCGCCTAAAAATTTTCCGGGCCATCAGATACGACCTAAGGAACTATAGTAACCACCCCTCCATGATCGTTCCTCATTTTATGCATTTTTCGGCCAAACAACTAGAATTCTGCGAGATTCCCATATTTTTGTGTGTTATAGCCCACGCCTTACGAGTGGTCCCGGGACCTCCTGACCCCTATCGCCTAAAATTTTCCGGACTATCAAATACGACCTAAGGAACCATAGTATCTGCCCCCCCATGATCGTTCCTCATTTTTTGCGTTTTTCGGCCAAACAACTAGAATTCCGCGCGATTCCCATGTTTTTGTGTGTTATAGCCCACGCCTTCCGAGTGGTCCCGGGACTTCCGGACCCCCATCGCCTAATATTTTTCCCAACAATCAAATAAGACCAAAGGAACCATAGCCATCGCCCTGCCAAGAACTTTCCACATTTTTTCCATGTTACTGAAAAAGACCTAGAATTTCGCCCGATTCCCATATTTTCGTGTGCTATACCCACGCATTCCGAGTGGTCCCAAGAGCCGCGGACCCCGATCGCCTAAACTCTTTTCGGGAAATCAAATACGACCTAAGGAACCATAGTATCCGCCCCGCCATGATCGTTCCTTATTTTTTGCGTTTTTAGGCCAAACAACTAGAATTCCGCGCGATTCCCATATTTTTGTGTGTTATAGCCCACACCTTCCGAGTGGTCCCGGGACCTCCGGACCCCTATCGCCTAAAATTTTTCAAGACTATCAAATACGACCTAAGGAACCATAGTATCCGCCCCGCCATGATCATTCCTCATTTTTTGTGTTTTTCGGCCAAACAACTAGAATTCCGCGCGATCCCATATTTTTGTGTGTTATAGCCCACGCCTTCCGAGTGGTCCCGGGTCTCCAGACCCCTATCGCCTAATATTTTCCCGGACTATCAAATAAGACCAAAGGAACCATAGTCACCGCCCTGCCAAGATCTTTCCACATTTTTTGCATGTTACTAAAAAAGACCTAGAATTTCGCCCGATTCCCATATTTTCGTGTGCTATACCGACGCATTCCGAGTGGTCCCAAGAGCCGCGGACCCCGATCGCCTAAAATTTTTCCGGAATATCAAAAAACACCTAAGGAACCATAGTCACCGCCTAGCCATGATCGTTCCTAGTTTTTTCCGTTTTTCGGCCAAAAATCTAGAATTCCGCGCGATTCCCATATTTTTGTGTGTTATAGCCCACACCTTCCGAGTGGTCCCGGGACCTCCGGACCCCTATCGCCTAAAATTTTTCAAGACTATGAAATACGACCTAAGGAACCATAGTATCCGCCCAGCCATGATCGTTCCAAGTTTTTTCCGTTTTTCGTGCAAAAAACTAGAATTCCGCGCGATTCCCATATTTTTGTGTGTTATAGCCCACACCTTTCGAGTGGTCCCGGGACCTCCGGACCCCCATCACCTAATATTTTTCCGGACTATCAAATAAGACCAAAGGAACCATAGTCAACTCCCAGCCATGATCTTTCCACATTTTTTGCGTTTTTCGGCCAAACAAATAGAATTCCGCGCGATCCCATATTTTTGTGTGTTATAGCCCACACCTTCCGAGTAGTCCCGGGTCTCCGGACCCCTATCGCCTAAAATTTTTCTGGACTATCAAATAAGACCTAAGGATCCATAGTCACCGCCCAGCCATGATCGTTCCTAGTTTTTTCCGTTTTTCGGCCAAAAAACTAGAATTCCGCGCGATTCCCATATTTTCGTGTCCTATAGCCCACGCCTTTCAAGTGAACCCGGGAACTCCGGACCCCTATCGCCTAAAAATTTTCCGGACTATCAAATACGACCTAAGGAACCATAGTCACCGCCCAGCCATGATCGTTCCTCATTTTTTGCGTTTTTCGGCCAAACAACTAGAATTCCACGCGATTCCCATATTTTTGTGTGTTATAGCCCACGCCTTCCGAGTGGTCCCGGGACCTCCGGACCCCCATCGCCTAATATTTTTCCGGACAATCAAATAAGACCAAAGGAACCATAGTCACCGCCCTGCCAAGATCTTTCCACATTTTTTGCATGTTACTGAAAAAGACCTAGAATTTCGCCCGATTCACATATTTTCGTGTGCTATACCCACGCATTCCGAGTGGTCCCAAGAGCCGCGGACCCCGATCGCCTAAAATATTTTCGGGCAATCAAATACGACCTAAGGAACCATAGTATCCGCCCCGCCATGATCGTTCCTTATTTTTTGTGTTTTTCGGCCAAACAACTAGAATTCCGCGCGATTCCCATATTTTTGTGTGTTATAGCCCACACCTTCCGAGTGGTCCCGGGACCTCCGGACCCCTATCGCCTAAAATTTTTCCGGACTATCAAATACGACCTAAGGAACCATAGTATCCGCCCCGCCTTGATCGTTCCTCATTTTTTGCGTTTTTCGGCCAAACAACTAGAATTCCGCGCGATTCCCATATTTTTGTGTGTTATAGCCCACGCCTTCCGAGTGGTCCCGGGACCTCCGGACCCCTATCGCCTAATATTTTTCCGGACTATCAAATAAGACCAAAGGAACCATAGTCACTGCCCTGCCAAGATCTTTCCACATTTTTTGCATGTTACTGAAAAAGACATAGAATTTCGCCCGATTCCCATATTTTCGTGTGCTATACCCACGCATTCCGAGTGGTCCCAAGAGCTGCGGACCCCGATCGCCTAAAAATTTTCCGGGCAATCAAATACGACCTAAGGAACCATAGTATCCTCCCCGCCATGATCGTTCCTCATTTTTTGCGTTTTTCGGCCAAACAACTAGAATTCCGCGCGATCCCATATTTTTATGTGTTATAGCCCACGCCTTCCGAGTGGTCCCGGGTCTCCGGACCCCTATCGCCTAAAATTTTTCCGGACTATCAAATAAGACCTAAGGAACCATAGTCACCGCCAAGCCATGATCGTTCCTAGTTTTTTCCATTTTTCGGCCAAAAAACTAGAATTCCGCGCGATTCCCATATTTTCGTGTCCAATAGCCCACGCCTTGCAAGTGAACCCGGGAACTCCGGACCCCTGTCGCCTAAAATTTTTACGGACTATCAAATACGACCTAAGGAACCATAGTCACCGCCCAGCCATGATCATTCCTCATTTGTTGCATTTTTCGTCAAAAAAACTAGAATTCCGCCCGATTACAATATTTTTGTGTGCTATTGCCCACCCTTCCAAGTGGTTCCGGGACCCCCGGACCCCGATCGCCTAAAATTTTTCCGGACTATCAAATAAGACCTAAGGATCCATAGTCACCACCCAACCATGATCGTTCCTAGTTTTTTTCGTTTTTCGGCCAAAAAACTAGAATTCCGCGCGATTCCCATATTTTTGTGTCCTATAGCCCACGCCTTCCAAGTGAACCCGGGAACTCCGGACCCCTATCCCCTAAAAATTTCTGGACTATCAAATACGACCTATGGAACCATAGTCACCGCCCAGCCATGATCGTTCCTCATTTTTTGGGTTTTTCGGCCAAACAACTAGAATTCCACGCGATTCCCATATTTTTGTGTGTTATAGCCCACGCCTTCCGAGTGGTCCCGGGACCTCCGGACCCCCATCGCCTAATATTTTTCCGGACAATCAAATAAGACCAAAGGAACCATAGTCACCGCCCTGCCAAGATCTTTCCACATTTTTTGCATGTTACTGAAAAAGACCTAGAATTTCGCCCGATTCCCATATTTTCTTGTGCTATACCCACGCATTCCGAGTGGTCCCAAGAGCCGCGGACCCCGATCGCCTAAAATTTTTTCGGGCAATCAAATACGACCTAAGGAACCATAGTATCCGCCCCGCCATGATCGTTCCTTATTTTTTGCATTTTTCGGCCAAACAACTAGAATTCCGCTCGATTCCCATATTTTGTGTGTTATAGCCCACACCTTCCGAGTGGTCCCGGGACCTCCGGACCCATATCGCCTAAAATTTTTCCGGACTATGAAATACGACCTAAGGAACCATAGTATCCGCCCCTCCATGATCGTTCCTCATTTTTTGCATTTTTCGGCCAAACAACTAGAATTCCGCGCGATTCCCATATTTTTGTGTGTTATAGCCCACACCTTCCGAGTGATCCCGGGACCTCCGGACCCCTATTGCCTAAAATTTTTCCGGACTATCAAATACGACCTAAGGAACCATAGTATCCGCCCCGCCATGATCGTTCCTCATTTTTTGTGTTTTTCGGCCAAACAACTAGAATTCCGCGCGATCCCATATTTTTGTGTGTTATAGCCCACGCTTTCCGAGTGGTCCCGGGTCTCCGGACCCCTATCGCCTAAAATTTTTCAGGACTATCAAATAAGACCTAAGGAACCATAGTCACCGCCCAGCCATGATCGTTCCTAGTTTTTTCCGTTTTTCGGCCAAAAAACTAGAATTCCGCGCGATTCCCATATTTTCGTGTCCTATAGCCCACGCCTTCCAAGTGAACCCGGGAACTCCGGACCCCTATCGCGTAAAATTTTTCCGGACTATCAAATATGACCTAAGGAACCATAGTCACCGCCCAACCATGATCATTCCTCATTTGTTGCGTTTTTCGGCCAAAAAACTAGAATTCCGCCCGATTACAATATTTTTGTGTGCTATTGCCCACCCTTCCAAGTGGTTCCGGAACCCCCGGACCCCGATCGCCTAAAATTTTTCCGGGCCATCAAATACGACCTAAGGAACCATAGTAACAGCCCTGCGATCATCGTTTCTCATTTTTTGCATTTTTCGGCCAAAAAACTAGAATTCCGCGCGATTCCCATATTTTCGTGTCCTATAGCCCACGCCTTCCAAGTGAACCCGGGAACTCCAGACCCCTATCGCCTAAAATTTTCCGGACTATCAAATACGACCTAAGGAACCATAGTCACCGCCCAGCCATGATCGTTCCTCAATTTTTGCGTTTTTCGGCCAAACAACTAGAATTCCACGCGATTCCCATATTTTTGTGTGTTATAGCCCACGCCTTCCGAGTGGTCCCGGGACCTCCGGACCCCCATCGCCTAATATTTTTCTGGACAATCAAATAAGACCAAAGGAGCCATAGTCACCGCCCTGCCAAGATCTTTCCACATTTTTTGCATGTTACTGAAAAAGACCTAGAATTTCGCCCGATTCCCATATTTTTGTGTGCTATACCCACGCATTCCGAGTGGTCCCAAGAGCCGCGGACCCCGATCGCCTAATATTTTTTCTGGCAATCAAATACGACCTAAGGAACCATAGTATCTGCCCCGCCATGATCGTTCCTTATTTTTTGCATTTTTCGGCCAAACAACTAGAATTCCGCGCGATTCCCATATTTTTGTGTGTTATAGCCCACACCTTCCGAGTGGTCCCGGGACCTCCGGACCCCTATCGCCTAAAATTTTTTCGGACTATGAAATACGACCTAAGGAACCATAGTATCCGCCCCGCCATGATCGTTCCTCATTTTTTGCATTTTTTGGCCAAACAACTAGAATTCCGCGCGATTCCCATATTTTTGTGTTATAGCCCACGCCTTCCGAGTGGTCCCGGGACCTCCGGACCCCTATCGCCTAATATTTTTCTGGACTATTAAATATGACCAAAGGAACCATAGTCACCGCCCTGCCAAGATCTTTCCACATTTTTTGCATGTTACTGAAAAAGACATAGAATTTCGCCCGATTCCCACATTTTCGTGTGCTATACCCACGTATTCCGAGTGGTCCCAAGAGCCGCGGACTCCGTTCGCCTAAAAAATTTTCGGGCAATCAAATACGACCTAAGGAACCATAGTATCCGCCCCGCCATGATCGTTCCTTATTTTTTTGCGTTTTTCGGCCAAACAACTAGAATTCCGCGCGATCCCATATTTTTGTGTGTTATAGCCCACGCCTTTCGAGTGGTCCCGGGTCTCCAGACCCCTATCGCCTAAAATTTTTCCGGACTATCAAATAAGAACTAAGGAACCATAGTCACCGCCCAGCCATGATCGTTCCTAGTTTTTTCCGTTTTTCGGCCAAAACACTAGAATTCCGCGCGATTCCCATATTTTCGTGTCCTATAGCCCACGCCTTCCAAGTGAACCCGGGAACTCCGGACCCCTATCGCCTAAAATTTTTACGGACTATCAAATACGACCTAAGGAACCATAGTCACCGCCCAGCCATGGTCATTCCTCATTTGTTGCGTTTTTCGGCAAAAAAACTAGAATTTCGCCCGATTACAATATTTTTGTGTGCTATTGCCCACCCTTCCAAGTGGTTCCGGGACCCCCGGACCCCGATCGCCTAAAATTTTTCCGGGCCGTCAAATACGACCTAAGGAACCATAGTAACAGCCCCGCCATCATCGTTTCTCATTTTTTGCATTTTTCGGCCAAAAAACTAGAATTACGCCCGATTCCCATATTTTCGTGTGCTATACCCACGCCTTCCAAGTGGTCCGGGGAGCCGCGGACCCCGATCGCCTAAAAATGTTTTGGACTATCAAATACGACCTAAGGTACCATAGTCACCGCCCCACCATGATCGTACCAAATGCTTTGCATTTTTCGGCCAAAAAACTAGAACTCCGCGCGATTTGCATATTATACTGTGCTATAGCTTACGCCTTCCGAGTGGTCCCGGGAGCCGTGGACCCCGATCGCCTAAAATTTTCCGGGCCATCAAATACGACCTAAGGAACCATAGTCACCGCCCCGCCATGATCGTTCCTCATTTATTGCATTTTTTGGCCAAAAAACTAGAATTCCGCTCGATTACCATATTTTTGTGTGCTATTGCCCACGCCTTCCGAGTGGGCAGGGCCGCCGGACTCGGATCGCCTAAAAACTTTTCGGGCCATCAATTAGGACCTAAGGAACCATAGTCACCACCTCGCCATGATCGTTCCTCATTTTTGCATTTTTTGGCCAAAAAAATAGAATTCCGCTCGATTACCATATTTTTGTGTGCTATTGCCCACGCCTTCCGAGTGGGCCGGGCCGCCGGACTCGGATCGCCTAAAAAATTTTCGGCCAATCAATTAGGACCTAAGGAACCATAGTCACCGCCTCGCCATGATCGTTCCTCATTTTTTGCATTTTTTGGCCAAAAAACTAGAATTCTGCCCGATTCCCATATTTTTGTGTGCTATCGCCCACGCCTTCCGAGTGGGTCGGGCCCCCGGAGCCGGATCGCCTAAAAATTTTCCGGACTATAAAATACGACCTAAGGAACCATAGTCACCGCCCCGCCATGATCGTTCCTAGTCTTTTGCGTTTTTCAGCCAAAAAATTAGAATTCCGCGCGATTTCCATATTTTCGTGTGCTTTAGCCCACGCCTTCCAAGGGGTCCCGGGAACCCCGATCGCCTAAAAATTTTCCGGGCCATCAAATACGACCTAAGAAACTATAGTAACCACCCCGCCAAGCTCGTTCCTCATTTTATGCATTTTTCGGCCAAACAACTAGAATTCCGCGCGATTCCCATATTTTTGTGTGTTATAGCCCACGCCTTACGAGTGTTCCCGGGACCTCCTGACCCCTATCGCCTAAATTTTTTCCAGACTATCAAATATGACCTAAGGAACCATAGTATCTGCCCCGCCATGATCGTTCCTCATTTTTTGCATTTTTCGGCCAAACAACTAGAATTCTGCGCGATTCCCATGTTTTGTGTGTTATAGCCCACGCCTTCCGAGTGGTCCCGGGACCTCCGGACCCCTATCGCCTAATATTTTTCCGGACTATCAAATAAGACAAAAGGAACCATAGTCACCGCCCTACCAAGATCTTTCCACATTTTTTGCATGTTACTGAAAAAGTCATAGAATTTCGCCCGATTCCCATATTTTTGTGTGCTATACCCACGCATTCCGAGTGGTCCCAAGAGCCGCGAACCCCGATCGCCTAAAATTTTCCGGGCTATCAAATACGACCTAAGGAACTATAGTAACCACCCCGCCAAGCTCGTTCCTCATTTTATGCATTTTTCGGCCAAACAACTAGAATTCCGCGCGATTCCCTTATTTTTGTGTGTCATAGCCCACACCTTCCGAGTGGTCCCGGGACCTCCGGACACCTATCGCCTAAAATTTTTCCGGACTATCAAATACGACCTAAGGAACCATAGTATCCGCCCCGCCATGATCATTCCTCATTTTTTGCGTTTTTCGGCCAAACGACTAGAATTCCGCGCGATCCCATATTTTTGTGTGTTATAGCCCACGCCTTCCGAGTGATCCCGGGTCTTCGGACCCCTATCGCCTAAAATATTTCTGGACTATCAAATAAGACTTAAGGAACCATAGTCACCGCCCTGCCATGATCGTTCCTAGTTTTTTCCGTTTTTCGGCCAAAAAACTAGAATTCCGCGCGATTCCTATATTTTCGTGTACTATAGCCCACGCCTTCCAAGTGAACCCGGGAACTCCGGACCCCTATCGCCTAAAATTTTTCCGGACTATCAAATACGACCAGAGGAACCATAGTCACCGCACAGCCATGATCATTCCTCATTTGTAGCGTTTTTCGGCAAAAAAACTAGAATTTCGCCCGATTATAATATTTTTGTGTGCTATTACCCACCCTTCCAAGCGGTTCCCGGACCCCCGGACCCCGATCGCCTAAATTTTTTCCGGGCCATCAAATACGACCTATGGAACCAAAGTAACCGCCCCACCATCATCGTTTCTCATTTTTTGCATTTTTCGGCCAAAAAACTAGAATTACGCCCGATTCCCACATTTTCGTGTGCTATACCCGATCGCCTAAAATTTTTCCGAACTATCAAATACGACCTAAGGTACCATAGTCACCACCCCACCATGATCGTTCCAAATGCTTTGCATTTTTCGGCCAAAAAACTAGAACTCCGCGCGATTTGCATATTTTCGTGTGCTATAGCTTACGCCTTCCGAGTGGTCCCGGGAGCCGTGGACCCCGATCGCCTAAAATATTCCGGGCCATCAAATACGAGCTAAGAAATCATAGTCACCACCCCGCCATGATCGTTCCTCATTTATTGCGTTTTTCGGCCAAAAAACTAGAATTCCGCTCGATTACCATATTTTTGTGTGCTATTGCCCACGCCTTCCGAGTGGGCCGGGCCGCCGGACTCGGATCGCGTAAAACAATTTCGGGCCTCCAATTAGGACCTAAGGAACCATAGTCACCGCCTCACCATGATTGCTCCTCATTTTTTGCATTTTTTGGCCAAAAAACTAGAATTTCGCCTGATTCCCATATTTTTGTGTGCTATCGCCCACGCCTTCCGAGTGGGTCGGGCCCCCCGGAGCCGGATCGCCTAAAAATTTTCTGGACTATCAAATACGACCTAAGGAACCATAGTCACCGCCCCGCCATGATCGTTCCTAGTCTTTTGCGTTTTTCAGCCAAAAAACTAGAATTCCGCGCGATTTCCATATTTTCGTGTGCTTTAGCCCACGCCTTCCAAGGGGTCACGGGAACCCCGATCGCCTAAAAAATTTTCGGGCCATCAAATATGACCTAAGCAACCATAGTAACCACCCCGCCATGATTGTTCCTCATTTTTAGCGTTTTTCGGCCAAACAACTAGAATTCCGCGCGATTCCCATATTTTTGTGTGCCTACACCTTCCGAGTGGTCCCGGGACCTCCGGACCCCTATCGCCTAAAATTTTTCCGGACTATCAAATACGACCTAAGGAACCATAGTATCCGCCCCGCCATGATTGTTCCTCATTTTTTGCGTTTTTCGGCCAAACAACTAGAATTCCGCGCAATCCCATATTTTTGTGTGTTACCTTCCGAGTGGTCCCGGGTCTCCAGACCCCTATCGCCTAAAATTTTTCCGAACTATTAAATAAGACCTAAGGAACCATAGTCACCGCCCATCCATGATCGTTCCTAGTTTTTTCCGTTTTTCGGCCAAAAAACAAGAATTCCGCGCAATTCCCATATTTTCGTGTCCTATAGCCCACGCCTTCCAAGTGAACCCGGGAACTCCGGACCCCTATCGCCTAAAGTTTTTCCGGACTATCAAATACGACCTAAGGAACCATAGTCACTGCCCAGCCATGATTATTCCTCATTTGTTGCATTTTTCGGCCAAAAAACTAGAATTCCGCCCGATTACAATATTTTTGTGTGCTATTGCCCACCCTTCCAAGTGGTTCCGGGACCCCCGGACCCCGATCGCCTAAAATTTTTCCGGGCCGTCAAATACGACCTAAGGAACCATAGTAACAGCCCCGCCATCATCGTTTCTCATTTTTTGCATTTTTCGGCCAAAAAACTAGAATTACGCCCGATTCCCATATTTTCGTGTGCTATACCCACGCCTTCCAAGTGGTCCGGGGAGCCGCGGACCCCGATCGCCTAAAAATTTTCTGGACTATCAAATACGACCTAAGGTACCATAGTCACCGCCCCACCATGATCGTTCCAAATGCTTTGCATTTTTCGGCCAAAACACTAGAACTCCGCGCGATTTGCATATTTTCGTGTGCTATAGCTTACGCCTTCCGAGTGGTCCTGGGAACCGTGGACCCCGATCGCCTAAAATTTTCCGGGCCATCAAATATGAGCTAAGGAACCATAGTCACCGCCCCGCCATGATCGTTCCTCATTTATTGCATTTTTCGGCCAAAAAACTAGAATTCCGCTCAATTACCATATTTTTGTGTGCTATTGCCGACGCAACCTGAGAACTCTGGACCCCTATCGCCTAAAATTTTTTCGGACTATCAAATTCGACCTAAGGAACCATAGTCACCGCCCAGCCATGATCATTCCTCATTTGTTGCGTTTTTCAGCCAAAAAACTAGAATTCCGCCCTATTACAATATTTTTGTGTGTTATTGCCCACCCTTCCAAGTGGTTCCGGGACCCCCGAACCCCGATCGCCTAAATTTTTTCTGGGCCGTCAAATACGACCTAAGGAACCATAGTAACCGTCCCGCGATCATCGTTTCTCATGTTTTGCATTTTTCGGCCGAAAAACTAGAATTACGCCCGATTCCCATATTTTCGTGTGCTATACCCACGCCTTCCAAGTGGTCCGGGGAGCCGCGGACCCCGATCGCCTAAAATTTTGCGGGCCATCAAATACGACCTAAGGAACCATAGTCACCGCCCCGCCATGATCGTTCCTCATTTATTGCATTTTTCGGCGAAAAAGCTAGAATTTCGCTCGATTACCATATTTTTGTGTGCCCCACGCCTTCCGAGTGGGCCGGGCCGCCGGACTCGGATCGCCTAAAATATTTTCGGGCCATCAATTAGGACCTAAGGAACCATAGTCACCGCCTTGCCATGATCGTTCCTCATGTTTTGCATTTTTTGCATTTTTGGCCAAAAAACTAGGATTCTGCTCGATTACCATATTTTTGTGTGCTATTGCCCACGCCTTCCGAGTGGGCCGGGCCGCCGGACTCGGATCGTCTAAAAAATTTTCGGGCCATCAATTAGGACCTAAGGAACCATAGTCACCGCCTCGCCATGATCGTTTCTCATTTTTTGCATTTTTGGCCAAAAAACTAGAATTCCGCCCGATTCCCATATTTTTGTGTGCTATCGCCCACGCCTTCCGAGTGGGTCGGGCCCCTAGGAGCCGGATCGCCTAAAATTTTTCCGGACTATCAAATATGACCTAACGAACCATAGTCACCGCCCCGCCATGATCATTCCTAGTCTTTTGCGTTTTACAGCGAAAAAACTAGAATTCCGCGCGATTTCCATATCTTTGTGTGCTTTAGCCCACGCCTTCCAAGGGGTCCCGGGAACCCCGAACCCCGATCGCCTAAAAATTTTCCGGGCCATCAAATACGACCTAAGGAACCATAGTAACCACCCCGCCATGATCGTTCCTCATGTTTTGCTTTTTTCGGCCAAACAACTAGAATTCCGCGCTATTCCCATATTTTTGTGTGTTATAGCCCACGCCTTCCGAGTGGTCCCGGGACCTCCTGACCCCTATCGCCTAAAATGTTTCCGGACTATCAAATACGACCTAAGGAACCATAGTATCCGCCTCGCCATGATCGTTCCTCATTTTTTGCATTTTTCGGCCAAACAACTAGAATTCCGCGCGATTCCCATATTTTTGTGTGTTATAGCCCACGCCTTCCGAGTGGTCCCAGGACCTCCGGACCCCTATCGCCTAATATTTTTCCGGACTATCAAATAAGACCAAAGGAACCATAGTCACCGCCCTGCCAAGATCTTTCCACATTTTTTGCATGTTACTGAAAAAGATTTAGAATTTCGCCCGATTCCCATATTTTCGTGTGCTATACCCACGTATTCTGAGTGGTCCCAAGAGTCGCGGACCCCGATCGCCTAAAAGTTTTCCGGGCAATCAAATACGACCTAAGGAACCATATTATCCGCCCTTCCATGATCGTTCCTTATTTTTTGCGTTTTTCGGCCAAACAACTAGAATTCCGCGCGATTCCCATATTTTTGTGTGTTATATAGCCCACGCCTTCCGAGGGGTCCCGGGACCTCCGGACCCCGATCGCCTAAAAATTTTTCGGACTATCAAATACGACCTAAGGAACCAGAGTATCCGCCCCGCCATGATCGTTCCTCATTTTTTGCGTTTTTCGGCCAAACAACTAGAATTTCGCCCGATTCCCATATTTTCGTGCGCTATACCCACGCATTCCGAGTGGTCCCAAGAGATGCGGACCCCTATCGCCTAAAATTTTTCCGGACTATCAAATAAGACCTAAGGAACCATTGTCACCGCCCAGCCATGATCGTTTCTAGTTTTTTCTGTTTTTCGGCCAAAAAACTAGAATTCCGCACGATTCCCATATTTTCGTGTCCTATAGCCCACGCCTTCCAAGTAAACCCGGGAACTCCGGACCCCTATCGCCTAAAATTTTTCTGGGCTGTCAAATACGACCTAAGGAATCATAGTAACCGCCCCGCGATCATCGTTTCTCATGTTTTGCATTTTTCGGCCAAAAAACTAGAATTACGCCCGATTCCCATATTTTCGTGTGGTATACCCACGCCTTCCAAGTGGTCCGGGGAGCCGCGGACCCCGATCGCCTAAAATTTTTCCGGACTATCAAATACGACCTAAGCTACCATAGTCACTGCCCCACCATGATCGTTCCAAATGCTTTGCATTTTTCGGCCAAAAAAATTAGAACTCCGCGCGATTTGCATATTTTCGTGTGCTATAGCTTACGCCTTCCGAGTGGTCCCGGGAGCCGTCGACCATGATCGCCTAAAATTTTCCGGGCCATCAAATACGACCTAAGGAACCATAGTCACTGCCCCGCCATGATCATTCCTCATTTATTGCATTTTTCGGCCAAAAAGCTAGAATTCCACTCGATTACCATATTTTTGTGTGCCCCACGCCTTCCGAGTGGGCCGGGCCGCCGGACTCGGATCGCCTAATATATTTTCTGGCCATAAATTAGGACCTAAGGAACCATAGTCACCGCCTCGCCATGATCGTTCCTCATGTTTTGCATTTTTGGCCAAAAAACTACAATTCTGCTCGATTACCATATTTTTCTGTGCTATTGCCCACGCCTTCCGACTGGGCCGGGCTGCCGGACTCGGATCGCTAAAAATTTTTCGGGCCATCAATTTGGACCTAAGGAACCATAGTCACCGCTCGTTTCTCATTTTTTGCATTTTTGGCCAAAAAACTTGAATTTCGCCCGATTCCCATATTTTTGTGTGCTATCGCCCACGCCTTCAGAGTGGGTCGGGCCCCCCCGGAGCCGGATCTCCTAAAAATTTTCCGGACTATCAAATATGACCTAAGGAACCATAGTCACCGCCCCGCCATAATCGTTCCTAGTCTTTTGCGTTTTTCAGCCAAAAAACTAGAATTCCGCGCGATTTCCATATTTTCGTGTGCTTCAGCCCACGCCTTCCAAGGGGTCCCGGGAACCCCGATCGCCTAAAAATTTTCCGGGCCATCAAATACGACCTAAGGAACCATAGTAACCACCCCGCCATGATCGTTCATCATTTTTTTCGTTTTTCGGCCAAACAACTAGAATTCTGCGCGATTCCCATATTTTTGTGCGTTATAGCCCATGCCTTCCGAGTGATCCCGGGACCTCCTGACGCCTATTGCCTAAAATTTTTCCAGACTATCAAATACGACCTAAGGAACCATAGTATCCGCCCAGCCATGATCGTTCCTCATTTGTTGCATTTTTCAGCCAAAAAACTAGAATTCCGCCCTATTACAATATTTTTGTGTGTTATTGCCCACCCTTCCAAGTGGTTCCGGGACCCCCGAACCCCGATCGCCTAAATTTTTTCTGGGCCATCAAATACGACCTAAGGAACCATAGTAACCGCCCCGCGATCATCGTTTCTCATGTTTTGCATTTTTCGGCCGAAAAACTAGAATTACGCCCGATTCCCATATTTTCGTGTGCTATACCCACGCCTTCCAAGTGGTCCGGGGAGCCGCGGACCCCGATCGCCTAAAATTTTCCGGGCCATCAAATACGACCTAAGGAACCATAGTCACCGCCCCGCCATGATCGTTCCTCATTTATTGCGTTTTTCGGCGAAAAAGCTAGAATTTCGCTCGATTACCATATTTTTGTGTGCCCCACGCCTTCCGAGTGGGCCGGGCCGCCGGACTCGGATCGCCTAAAATATTTTCGGGCCATCAATTAGGACCTAAGGAACCATAGTCACCGCCTTGCCATGATCGTTCCTCATGTTTTGCATTTTTTGCATTTTTGGCCAAAAAACTAGAATTCTGCTCGATTACCATATTTTTGTGTGCTATTGCCCACGCCTTCCGAGTGGGCCGGGCCGCCGGACTCGGATCGCCTAAAAAATTTTCGGGCCATCAATTAGGACCTAAGGAACCATAGTCACCGCCTCGCCATGATCGTTTCTCATTTTTTGCATTTTTGGCCAAAAAACTAGAATTCCGCCCGATTCCCATATTTTTGTGTGCTATCGCCCACGCCTTCCGAGTGGGTCGGGCCCCTAGGAGCCGGATCGCCTAAAATTTTTCCGGACTATCAAATATGACCTAACGAACCATAGTCACCGCCCCGCCATGATCATTCCTAGTCTTTTGCGTTTTACAGCCAAAAAACTAGAATTCCGCGCGATTTCCATATCTTTGTGTGCTTTAGCCCACGCCTTCCAAGGGGTCCCGGGAACCCCGAACCCCGATCACCTAAAAATTTTTCGGGCCACCAAATACGACCTAAGGAACCATAGTAACCACCCCGCCATGATCGTTCCTCATGTTTTGCTTTTTTCGGCCAAACAACTAGAATTCCGCGCTATTCCCATATTTTTGTGTGTTATAGCCCACGCCTTCCGAGTGGTCCCGGGACCTCCTGACCCCTATCGCCTAAAATGTTTCCGGACTATCAAATACGACCTAAGGAACCATAGTATCCGCCTCGCCATGATCGTTCCTCATTTTTTGCATTTTTCGGCCAAACAACTAGAATTCCGCGCGATTCCCATATTTTTGTGTGTTATAGCCCACGCCTTCCGAGTGGTCCCAGGACCTCCGGACCCCTATCGCCTAATATTTTTCCGGACTATCAAATAAGACCAAAGGAACCATAGTCACTGCCCTGCCAAGATCTTTCCACATTTTTTGCATGTTACTGAAAAAGATTTAGAATTTCGCCCGATTCCCATATTTTCGTGTGCTATACCCACGTATTCTAAGTGGTCCCAAGAGCCGCGGACCCCGATCGCCTAAAAGTTTTCCGGGCAATCAAATACGACCTAAGGAACCATATTATCCGCCCTTCCATGATCGTTCCTTATTTTTTGCGTTTTTCGGCCAAACAACTAGAATTTCGCGCGATTCCCATATTTTTGTGTGTTATATAGCCCACGCCTTCCGAGGGGTCCCGGGACCTCCGGACCCCGATCGCCTAAAAATTTTTCAGACTATCAAATACGACCTAAGGAACCAGAGTATCCGCCCCGCCATGATCGTTCCTCATTTTTTGCATTTTTCGGCCAAACAACTAGAATTTCGCCCGATTCCCATATTTTCGTGCGCTATACCCACGCATTCCGAGTGGTCCCAAGAGATGCGGACCCCTATCGCCTAAAATTTTTCCGGACTATCAAATAAGACCTAAGGAACCATAGTCACCGCCCAGCCATGATCGTTTCTAGTTTTTTCCGTTTTTCGGCCAAAAAACTAGAATTCCGCACGATTCCCATATTTTCGTGTCCTATAGCCCACGCCTTCCAAGTAAACCCGGGAACTCCGGACCCCTATCGCCTAAAATTTTTCTGGGCTGTCAAATACGACCTAAGGAATCATAGTAACCGCCCCGCGATCATCGTTTCTCATGTTTTGCATTTTTCGGCCAAAAAACTAGAATTACGCCCGATTCCCATATTTTCGTGTGGTATACCCACGCCTTCCAAGTGGTCCGGGGAGCCGCGGACCCCGATCGCCTAAAATTTTTCCGGTCTATCAAATACGACCTAAGGTACCATAGTCACCGCCCCACCATGATCGTTCCAAATGCTTTGCATTTTTCGGCCAAAAAATTAGAACTCCGCGCGATTTGCATATTTTCGTGCGCTATAGCTTACGCCTTCCGAGTGCTCCCGGGAGCCGTCGACCATGATCGCCTAAAATTTTCCGGGCCATCAAATACGACCTAAGGAACCATAGTCACTGCCCCGCCATGATCATTCCTCATTTATTGCGTTTTTCGGCCAAAAAGCTAGAATTCCACTCGATTACCATATTTTTGTGTGCCCCACGCCTTCCGAGTGGGCCGGGCCGCCGGACTCGGATCGCCTAATATATTTTCTGGCCATAAATTAGGACCTAAGGAACCATAGTCACCGCCTCGCCATGATCGTTCCTCATGTTTTGCATTTTTGGCCAAAAAACTACAATTCTGCTCGATTACCATATTTTTCTGTGCTATTGCCCACGCCTTCCGACTGGGCCGGGCTGCCGGACTCGGATCGCTAAAAATTTTTCGGGCCATCAATTTGGACCTAAGGAACCATAGTTACCGCTCGTTTCTCATTTTTTGCATTTTTGGCCAAAAAACTTGAATTCCGCCCGATTCCCATATTTTTGTGTTCTATCGCCCACGCCTTCAGAGTGGGTCGGGCCCCCCCGGAGCCGGATCTCCTAAAAATTTTCCGGACTATCAAATATGACCTAAGGAACCATAGTCACCGCCCCGCCATAATCGTTCCTAGTCTTTTGCGTTTTTCAGCCAAAAAACTAGAATTCCGCGCGATTTCCATATTTTCGTGTGCTTCAGCCCACGCCTTCCAAGGGGTCCCGGGAACCCCGATCGCCTAAAAATTTTCCGGGCCATCAAATACGACCTAAGGAACCATAGTAACCACCCCGCCATGATCGTTCATCATTTTTTTCGTTTTTCGGCCAAACAACTAGAATTCTGCGCGATTCCCATATTTTTGTGCGTTATAGCCCACGCCTTCCGAGTGGTCCCGGGACCTCCTGACCCCTATTGCCTAAAATTTTTCCAGACTATCAAATACGACCTAAGGAACCATAGTATCCGCCCCGCCATGATCGTTCCTCATTTTTTGTGTTTTTCGGCCAGACAACTAGAATTCCGCGCGATTCCCATATTTTTGTGTGTTATAGCCCACGCCTTCCGAGTGGTCCCGGGACCTCCGGACCCCTATCGCCTAATATTTTTCCGGACTATCAAATAAGACCAAAGGAACCATAGTCACCGCCCTGCCAAGATCTTTCCACATTTTTTGCATGTTACTGAAAAAGACCTAGAATTTCGCCCGATTCCCATATTTTCGTGTGCTATACCCACGCATTCCGAGTGGTCCCAAGAGCCGCGGACCCCGATCGCCTAACATTTTTTCGGGCAATCAAATACGACCTAAGGAACCATATTATCCGCCCTGCCATGATCGATCCTTATTTTTTGCATTTTTCGGCCAAAAAACTAGAATTCCGCGCGATTCCCATCTTTTTGTGTGTTATAGCCCATGCCTTCCGAGGGGTCCCGGGAACTCTGGACCCCGATCGCCTAAAAATTTTCCGGACTATCAAATACGACCTAAGGAATCATAGTATCCGCCCCACCATGATCGTTCCTCATTTTTTGCATTTTTCGGCCAAACAACTAGAATTTCGCCCGATTCCCATATTTTCGTGCGCTATACCCACGCATTCCGAGTGGTCCCAAGAGATGCGGACCCCTATCGCCTAAAATTTTTCCGGACTATCAAATAAGACCTAAGGAACCATAGTCACCGCCCAGCCATGATCGTTTCTAGTTTTTTCCGTTTTTCGGCCAAAAAACTAGAATTCCGCACGATTCCCATATTTTCGTGTCCTATAGCCCACGCCTTCCAAGTAAACCCGGGAACTCCGGACCCCTATCGCCTAAAATTTTTCTGGGCTGTCAAATACGACCTAAGGAATCATAGTAACCGCCCCGCGATCATCGTTTCTCATGTTTTGCATTTTTCGGGCAAAAAACTAGAATTACGCCCGATTCCCATATTTTCGTGTGATATACCCACGCCTTCCAAGTGGTCCGGGGAGCCGCGGACCCCGATCGCCTAAAATTTTTCCGGACTATCAAATACGACCTAAGGTACCATAGTCACCGCTCCACCATGATCATTCCAAATGCTTTGCATTTTTCGGCCAAAAAACTAGAACTCCGCGCGATTTGCATATTTTCGTGTGCTATAGCTTACGCCTTCCGAGTGGTCCCGGGAGCCGTCGACCATGATCGCCTAAAATTTTCCGGGCCATCAAATACGACCTAAGGAACCATAGTCACTGCCCCGCCATGATCATTCCTCATTTATTACGTTTGTCAGTATCAGCAGGTAAGTATATCTCCAGATCATCTTTGACTCCCAGTTAATTTCAGTTATCATATTATCAGTTCAGTTTCAGATTTCAGTTATTTTATTGCCTTACATACTCGGTACATTATTTCGTACTGACGTCCCTTTTTGGGGGCGCTGCATTTCATGCGTGCAGGTTCAGACAGACAGACGGGTAGACCTCCTCAGTAGGTGTTTTCCGAGTTCCGCCTGATCGGTAAGCTCCACGTCTTTCGGAGTTGCCAGGACTAGAGTTTTGTGTACATCTTATGTATATCTGTATATATGTTATGGGTAGGTCGGGGCCCTGTTCCGATCACAGTACATCTATCAGTAGAGGCTTGTAGGCATATCCTGTTGGTTAGTGCAGTATGTTGGGTTTGTATAAATTGGTGGTTTGTCAGCTGTAGTAGCTATGACGGCCTTGTCGGCCTAGATTTATATTGATATTTAGTTAGTGCTAGTTTCCATTCAGTTTTATATTTTGCTTCGCAAATTGTCTTGCAAGGGAAAGCTAGAATTCCACTCGATTACCATATTTTTGTGTGCCCCACGCCTTCCGAGTGTGCCGGGCCGCCGGACTCGGATCGCCTAATATATTTTCTGGCCATAAATTAGGACCTAAGGAACCATAGTCACCGCCTCGCCATGATCGTTCCTCATGTTTTGCATTTTTGGCCAAAAAACTACAATTCTGCTCGATTACCATATTTTTCTGTGCTATTGCCCACGCCTTCCGACTGGGCCGGGCTGCCGGACTCGGATCGCTAAAAATTTTTCGGGCCATCAATTTGGACCTAAGGAACCATAGTCACCGCTCGTTTCTCATTTTTTGCATTTTTGGCCAAAAAACTTGAATTCCGCCCGATTCCCATATTTTTGTGTGCTATCGCCCACGCCTTCAGAGTGGGTCGGGCCCCCCGGAGCCGGATCTCCTAAAAATTTTCCGGACTATCAAATACGACCTAAGGAACCATAGTCACCGCCCCGCCATAATCGTTCCTAGTCTTTTGCGTTTTTCAGCCAAAAAACTAGAATTCCGCGTGATTTCCATATTTTCGTGTGCTTCAGCCCACGCCTTCCAAGGGGTCCCGGGAACCCCGATCGCCTAAAAATTTTCCGGGCCATCAAATACGACCTAAGGAACCATAGTAACCACCCCGCCATGATCGTTCATCATTTTTTTCGTTTTTCGGCCAAACAACTAGAATTCTGCGCGATTCCCATATTTTTGTGCGTTATAGCCCACGCCTTCCGAGTGGTCCCGGGACCTCCTGACCCCTATTGCCTAAAATTTTTCCAGACTATCAAATACGACCTAAGGAACCATAGTATCCGCCCCGCCATGATCGTTCCTCATTTTTTGTGTTTTTCGGCCAGACAACTAGAATTCCGCGCGATTCCCATATTTTTGTGTGTTATAGCCCACGCCTTCCGAGTGGTCCCGGGACCTCCGGACCCCTATCGCCTAATATTTTTCCGGACTATCAAATAAGACCAAAGGAACCATAGTCACCGCCCTGCCAAGATCTTTCCACATTTTTTGCATGTTACTGAAAAAGACCTAGAATTTCGCCCGATTCCCATATTTTCGTGTGCTATACCCACGCATTCCGAGTGGTCCCAAGAGCCGCGGACCCCGATCGCCTAACATTTTTTCGGGCAATCAAATATGACCTAAGGAACCATATTATCCGCCCTGCCATGATCGATCCTTATTTTTTGCATTTTTCGGCCAAAAAACTATAATTTCGCGCGATTCCCATCTTTTTGTGTGTTATAGCCCACGCCTTACGAGGGGTCCCGGGAACTCCGGACCCCGATCGCCTAAAAATTTTCCGGACTATCAAATACGACCTAAGGAATCATAGTATCCGCCCCACCATGATCGTTCCTTATTTTTTTGCATTTTTCGGCCAAACAACTAGAATTTCGCCCGATTCCCATATTTTCGTGCGCTATACCCACGCATTCCGAGTGGTCCCAAGAGACGCGGACCTCTATCGCCTAAAATTTTTCCGGACTATCAAATAAGACCTAAGGAACCATAGTCACCGCCCAGCCATGATCGTTCCTAGTTTTTTCCATTTTTCGGCCAAAAAACTAGAATTCCGCGCGATTCCCATATTTTCGTATCCTATAGCCCACGCCTTCCAAGTGAACCCGGGAACTATGGACCCCTATCGCCTAAAATTTTTCCGGACTATCAAATACGACCTAAGGAACCATAGTCACCGACCAGCCATGATCATTCCTCATTTGTAGCATTTTTCGGCCAAAAAACTAGAATTCCGCCCGATTACAATATTTTTGTGTGCTATTGCCCACCCTTCCAAGTGGTTCCGGGACCCCCGGACCCCGATCGCCTAAAATTTTTTCGGGCTGTCAAATACGACCTAAGGAACCATAGTAACTGCCCCGCGATCATCGTTTCTCATTTTTTGCATTTTTCGGCCAAAAAACTAGAATTACGCCCGATTCCCATATTTTCGTGTGCTATACCCACGCCTTCCAAGTGGTCCGGGGAGCCGCGGACCCCGATCGCCTAAAATTTTTCCGGACTATCAAATACGACCTAAGGTACCATAGTCACCGCCCCACCATCATCGTTTCAAATGCTTTGCATTTTTCGGCCAAAAAACTAGAACTCCGCGCGATTTGCATATTTTCGTGTGCTATAGATTACGCCTTCCGAGTGGTCCCGGGAGCCGTGGACCCCGATCGCCTAAAATTTTCCGGGCCATCAAATACGACCTAAGGAACCATAGTCACCACCCCGCCATGATCGTTCCTCATTTATTGCGTTTTTCGGCCAAAAAACTAGAATTCCGCTCGATTACCATATTTTTGTGTGCCCCACGCCTTCTGAGTGGGCCGAGCCGCCGGACTCAGATCGCATAAAAAATTTTCGGGCTATCAATTATTACCTAAGGAACCATAGTCACCGCCTCGCCATGATCGTTCCTCATGTTTTGCATTTTTGGCCAAAAAACTAGAATTCTACTCGATTACCATATTTTTATGTGCTATTGCCCACGGCTTCCGACTGGGCCGGGCCGCCGGACTCGGATCGCTAAAAATTTTTCGGGCCATCAATTAGGACCTAAGGAACCATAGTCACCGCCTCGCCATGATCGTTTCTCATTTTTTGCATTTTTGGCCAAAAAACTAGAATTCCGCCCGATTCCCATATTTTTGTGTGCTATCGCCCACGCCTTCCGAGTGGGTCGGCCCCCCGGAGCCGGATCGCCTAAAAATTTTCCGGACTATCAAATACGACCTAAGGAACCATAGTCACCGCCCCACCATGATTGTTCTTAGTCTTTTGCGTTTTCCAGCCAAAAAACTAGAATTCCGCGCGATTTCCATATTTTCGTGTGCTTTAGCCCACGCCTTCCAAGGGGTCCCGGGAACCCCGAACCCTGATCGCCTAAAAATTTTCCGGGCCATCAAATACGACCTAAGGAACCATAGTAACCACCCCGCCATGATCGTTCCTCATTTTTTGCATTTTTCGGCCAAACAACTAGAATTCTGCGCGATTCCTATATTTTTGTGTGTTATAGCCCACGCCTTCCGAGTGGTCCCGGGACCTCCTGACCCCTATCGCCTAAAACTTTTTCAGACTATCAAATACGACCTAAGGAACCATAGTATCCGCCCCGCCATGTTCGTTCCTCATTTTTTGTGTTTTTCGGCCAGACAACTAGAATTCCGCGCGATTCCCATATTTTTGTGTGTTATAGCCCACGCCTTACGAGTGGTCCCGGGACCTCCGGACCCCTATCGCCTAATATTTTTCCGGACTATCAAATAAGACCAAAGGAACCATAGTCACCGCCCTGCCAAGATCTTTCCACATTTTTTGCATGTTACTGAAAAAGACCTAGAATTTCGCCCGATTCCCATATTTTCGTGTGCTAAACCCACGCATTCCGAGTGGTCCCAAGAGCCGCGGACCCCGATCGCCTAAAATTTTTCCGGGCAATCAAATACGACCTAAGGAACCATATTATCCGCCCTGCCATGATCGTTCCTTATTTTTTGCGTTTTTCGGCCAAACAACTAGAATTCCGCGCGATTCCCATATTTTTGTAGCCCACGCCTTCCGAGTGGTCCCGGGACCTCCTGACCCCTATCGCCTAAAACTTTTCCGGACTATCAAATACGACCTAAGGAACCATAGTATCCGCCCCGCCATGTTCGTTCCTCATTTTTTGTGTTTTTCGGCCAGACAACTAGAATTCGGCGCGATTCCCATATTTTTGTGTGTTATAGCCCACGCCTTACGAGTGGTCCCGGGACCTCCGGACCCCTATCGCCTAATATTTTTCCGGACTATCAAATAAGACCAAAGGAACCATAGTCACCGCCCTGCCAAGATCTTTCCACATTTTTTGCATGTTACTGAAAAAGACCTAGAATTTCGCCCGATTCCCATTTTTTCGTGTGCTATACCCACGCATTCCGAGTGGTCCCAAGAGCCGCGGACCCCGATCGCCTAAAATTTTTCCGGGCAATCAAATACGACCTAAGGAACCATATTATCCGCCCTGCCATGATCGATCCTTATTTTTTGCGTTTTTCGGCCAAACAACTAGAATTCCGCGCGATTCCCATATTTTTGTGTGTTATAGCCCACGCCTTCCGAGGGTTCCCGGGACCTCCGGACCCCGATCGCCTAAAAATTTTCCGGACTATCAAATACGACCTAAGGAACCATAGTATCCGCCCCGCCATGATCGTTCCTCATTTTTTGCGTTTTTCGGCCAAACAACTAGAATTTCGCCCGATTCCCATATTTTCGTGCGCTATACCCACGCATTCCGAGTGGTCCCAAGAGACGCGGACCTCTATCGCCTAAAATTTTTCCGGACTATCAAATAAGACCTAAGGAACCATAGTCACCGCCCAGCCATGATCGTTCCTAGTGTTTTCCGTTTTTCGGCCAAAAAACTAGAATTCCGCGCGATTCCCATATTTTCGTGTCCTATAGCCCACGCCTTCCAAGTGAACCCGGGAACTCCGGACCCCTATCGCCTAAAATTTTTCCGGAATATCAAATACGACCTAAGGAACCATAGTCACCGCCCAGCCATGATCAATCCTCATTTATTGCGTTTTTTGGCCAAAAAGCTAGAATTCCACTCGATTACCATATTTTTGTGTGCCCCACGCCTTCCGAGTGGGCCGGGCCGCCGGACTCGGATTGCCTAATAAATTTTCTGGCCATCAATTAGGACCTAAGGAACCATAGTCACCGCCCAGCCATGATCGTTCCTTGTTTTTTCCATTTTTCGGCCAAAAAACTAGAATTCCGCGTGATTCCCATATTTTCGTGTCCTATAGCCCACGCCTTCCAAGTGAACCCGGGAACTCCGGACCCCTATCGCCTAAAATTTTTCCGGACTATCAAATACGACCTAAGGAACCATAGTCACCGCCCAGCCATGATCAATCCTCATTTATTGCGTTTTTCGGCCAAAAAGCTAGAATTCCACTCGATTACCATATTTTTGTGTGCCCCACGCCTTCCGAGTGGGCCGGGCCGCCGGACTCGGATCGCCTAATAAATTTTCTGGCCATCAATTAGGACCTAAGGAACCATAGTCACCGCCTCGCCATGATCGTTCCTCATGTTTTGCATTTTTGGCCAAAAAACTAGAATTCTACTCGATTACCATATTTTTATGTGCTATTGCCCACGGCTTCCGACTGGGCCGGGCCGCCGGACTCGGATCGCTAAAAATTTTTCGGGCCATCAATTAGGACCTAAGGAACCATAGTCACCGCCTCGCCATGATCGTTTCTCATTTTTTGCATTTTTGGCCAAAAAACTAGAATTCCGCCCGATTCCCATATTTTTGTGTGCTATCGCCCACGCCTTCAGAGTGGGTCGGGCCCCCCCGGAGCCGGATCTCCTAAAAATTTTCCGGACTATCAAATACGACCTAAGGAACCATAGTCACCGCCCCGCCATAATCGTTCCTAGTCTTTTGCGTTTTTCAGCCAAAAAACTAGAATTCCGCGTGATTTCCATATTTTTGTGTGCCCCACGCCTTCTGAGTGGGCCGAGCCGCCGTACTCGGATCGCATAAAAAATTTTCGGGCTATCAATTAGGACCTAAGGAACCATAGTCACCGCCACGCCATGATCGTTCCACATGTTTTGCATTTTTTGCATTTTTTAGCCAAAAACTAGAATTCTGCTCGATTACCATATTTTTGTGTGCTATTGCCCACGCCTTCCGAGTGGGCCGGGCCGCCGGACTCGGATCGGCTAAAAAAATTTTGGGCCAGAAATTAGGACCTATGGAACCATAGTCACCGCCTCGCCCTGATCGTTTCTCATTTTTTGCATTTTTGGCCAAAAAACTAGAATTCCGCCCGATTCCCATATTTTTGTGTGCTATCGCCCACGCCTTCCGAGTGGGTCGGCCCCCCGGAGCCGGATCGCCTAAAAATTTTCCGGACTATCAAATACGACCTAAGGAACCATAGTCACCGCCCCACCATGATTGTTCTTAGTCTTTTGCATTTTCCAGCCAAAAAACTAGAATTCCGCGCGATTTCCATATTTTCGTGTGCTTTAGCCCACGCCTTCCAAGGGGTCCCGGGAACCCCGAACCCCGATCGCCTAAAAATTTTCCGGGCCATCAAATACGACCTAAGGAACCATAGTAACCACCCCGCCATGATTGTTCCTCATTTTTTGCATTTTTCGGCCAAACAACTAGAATTCTGCGCGATTCCCATATTTTTGTGTGTTATAGCCCACGCCTTCCGAGTGGTCCCGGGACCTCCTGACCCGTATCGCCTAAAACTTTTTCAGACTATCAAATAGGACCTAAGGAACCATAGTATCCGCCCCGCCATGTTCGTTCCTCATTTTTTGTGTTTTTCGGCCAGACAACTTGAATTCCGCGCGATTCCCATATTTTTGTGTGTTATAGCCCACGCCTTACGAGTGGTCCCGGGACCTCCGGACCCCTATCGCCTAATATTTTTCCGGACTATCAAATAAGACCAAGGGAACCATAGTCACCGCCCTGCCAAGATCTTTCCACATTTTTTGCATGTTACTGAAAAATACCTAGAATTTCGCCCGATTCCCATATTTTCGTGTGCTATACCCACGCATTCCGAGTGGTCCCAAGAGCCGCGGACCCCGATCGCCTAAAATTTTTTCGGGCAATCAAATACGACCTACGGAACCATATTATCTGCCCTGCCATGATCGTTCCTTATTTTTTGCGTTTTTCGGCCAAACAACTAGAATTCCGCACGATTCCCATATTTTTGTGTGTTATAGCCCACGCCTTCCGAGGGTTCCCGGGACCTCCGGACCCCGATCGCCTAAAAATTTTCCGGACTATCAAATACGACCTAAGGAACCATAGTATCCGCCCCGCCATGATCGTTCCTCATTTTTTGCGTTTTTCGGCCAAACAACTAGAATTTCGCCCGATTCCTATATTTTCGTGTGCTATACCCACTCATTCCAAGTGGTCCCAAGAGACGCAGACCCCTATCGCCTAAAATTTTTCCGGACTATCAAATAAGTCCTAAGGAACCATAGTCACCGCCCAGCCATGATCGTTCCTAGTTTTTTCCGTTTTTCGGCCAAAAAAACTAGAATTCCGCGCGATTCCCATATTTTCGTGTCCTATAGCCCACGCCTTCCAAGTCAACCCGGGAACTCCGGACCCCTATCGCCTAAAATTTTTCCGGACTATCAAATACGACCTAAGGAACCATAGTCACCGCCCAGCCATGATCATTCCTCATTTGTTGCATTTTTCGGCCAAAAAACTAGTACTCGGATCGCATAAAAAATTTTCGGGCTATCAATTAGGACCTAAGGAACCATAGTCACCGCCACGCCATGATCGTTCCACATGTTTTGCATTTTTTGCATTTTTTAGCCAAAAACTAGAATTCTGCTCGATTACCATATTTTTGTGTGCTATTGCCCACGCCTTCCGAGTGGGCCGGGCCGCCGGACTCGGATCGCCTAAAAATTTTTCGGGCCATCAATTAGGACCTAAGGAACCATAGTCACCGCCTCGCCAAGATCGTTCCTCATTTTTTTGCATTTTTCCGGACCCCTATCGCCTAATATTTTTCCAGACTATCAAATAAGACCAAAGGAACCATAGCCACCGCCCAGCCATGATCAATCCTCATTTTTTCCGTTTTTCGGCCAGATAACTAGAATTCCGCCCTTCCAAGTGGTTCCGTGACCCCCGGACGCCGATCGCCTAAAATTTTTCCGGGCTGTCAAATATGACCTAAGGAACCATACTAACCACCCCGCCATCATCGTTTCTCATTTTTTGCATTTTTCGGCAAAAAAACTAGAATTACGCCCGATTCCCATATTTTCGTGTGCTACGCCTTCCAAGTGGTCCGAGGAGTCGCGGACCCCTATCGCCTAAAATATTTCCGGACTATCAAATAAGACCAAAGGAACCATAGTCACCGCCCAGCCATGATCATTCCTCATTTGTTGCATTTTTCGGCCAAAAACCTAGAATTCCGCCCGATTACAATATTTTTGTGTGCTATTGCCCACCCTTCCAAGTGGTTCCGGGACCCCCGGACCCCGATCGCCTAAAATTTTTCCGGGCCATCAAATACGACCTAAGGAACCATAGTAACCTCCCCGCCATCATCGTTTCTCATTTTTTGCATTTTTCGGCCAAACAACTAGAATTCCGCGCGATTCCCATATTTTTGTGTGTTATAGCCCACGCCTTCCGAGTGGTCCCGGGTCCTCCGGACCCCTATCGCCTAATATTTTTCCGGACTATCAAATAAGACCAAAGGAACTATAGTCACCGCCCTGCCAAGATTTTTCCACATTTTTTGCATGTTACTGAAAAAGACCTAGAATTTTGCCCGATTCCCATATTTTCGTGTGCTATACCCACGCATTCCGAGTGGTCCCAAGAGCCGCGGACCCCGATCGCCTAACATTTTTCCGGGCCATCAAATACGATATAAGGAACCATAGTAACCACCCCGCCATGATCGTTCCTCATTTTTTGCGTTTTTCGGTCAAACAACTAGAATTCCGCGCGATTCCCATATTTTTGTGTGTTATAGCCCACGCCTTGCAAGTGAACCCGGGAAATCCGGACACTTATCGCCTAAAATTTTTCCGGACTATCAAATACGACCTAAGGAACCATAGTCACCGCCCAGCCATTATCATTCCTCATTTGTTGTATTTTTCGGCCAAAAACTAGAATTCCGCCCGATTACAATATATTTGTGTGCTATTGCCCACGCCTTTCGAGTGGTCCAGGGACCTACGGACCCCTATCGCCTAAATATTTTCCGGACTATCAAATACGACCTAAGGAACCATAGTATCCGTCCCACCATGATCGTTCCTCATTTTTTGCATTTTTCGGCCAAACAACAAGGATTCCGCGCCATCCCATATTTTTGTGTGTTATAGCCCACTCCTTCCGAGTGGTCCCGGGTCTCCGGACCCCTATCGCCTAAAATTTTTCCGGACTATCAAATAAGACCTAAGGAACCATAGTCACCGCCCAGCCTTGATCGTTCCTAGTTTTTTCTATTTTTCGGCCAAAAAACTAGAATTTCGCGCGATTCCCATATTTTCATGTCCCATAGCCCACGCCTTCCAAGTGAACCTAGGAACTCCGGACCCCTATCGCCTAAAATTTTTCCGTATTATCAAATACAACCTAAGGAACCATTGTCGCCGTCCAGCCATGATCATTCCTCATTTGTTGCGTTTTTCGGCCAAAAAACTAGAATTTCGCCCGATTACAATATTTTTGTGTGCGATTGCCCAACCTTCCAAGTGGTTCTGGGACCCCCGGACCCCGATCGCCTAAAATTTTTCCGGGCCGTCAAATACGACCTAAGGAACCATAGTAACCGCCCCGCCATCATCGTTTCTCATATTTTTCTTTTTTCGGCCAAACAACTAGAATTCCGCGCGATTCCCATAATTTTGTGTGTTATAGCCCACGCCTTCCGAGTGGTCCCGGGACCTCCGGACCCCTATCGCCTAATATTTTTCCGGACTATCAAATAAGACCAAAGGAATCATAGTCACCTCCCTGCCAAGATGTTTCCACATTCTTTGCATGTTACTGAAAAAGACCTAGAATTTTGCCCGATTCCCATATTTTCGTGTGCTATACCCACGCATTCCGAGTGGTCCCAAGAGCCGCGGACCCCGATCGCCTAAAATTTTTCCGGGCAATCAAATAAGAACTAAGGAACCATAGTATCCGCCCTGCCATGATCGTTCCTTATTTTTTGCGTTTTTCGGCCAAACAACTAGAATTCCGCGCGATTCCCATATTTTGGTGTGTTATAGCCCACACCTTCCGAGTGGTCTCGGGACCTCCGGACCCCTATCGCCTAAAATTTTTCCGGACTATCAAATACGACCTAAGGAACCATAGTAACCGCCCCGCCATCATCGTTTCTCATTTTTTGCATTTTTCGGCCAAAAAACTAGAATTACGCCCGATTCCCATATTTTCGTGTGCTATACCCACTACTTCCAAGTGGTCCGGGGAGCCACGGACCCCGATCGCCTAAAATTTTTCCAGACTATCAAATACGACCTAAGGTACCATAGTCACCGCCCCACAATGATCGTTCCAAATGCTTTGTATTTTTCGGCCAAAAACCTAGAACTCCGCGCGATTTGCATATTTTCGTGTGCTATAGCTTACGCCTTCCGAGTGGTCCCGGGAGTCGTGGACCCTGATCGCCTAAAATTTTCCGGGCCATCAAATACGACCTAAGGAACCATAGTCACTACCCCGCCATGATCGTTCCTCATTTATTGCGTTTTTCGGCCAAAAAACTAGAATTCCGCTCGATTACCATATTTATGTGTGCCCCACGCCTTCCGAGTGGGCCGAGCCGCCGGACTCGGATCGCCTAAAAAATTTTTGGGCCATCAATTAGGACCTAAGGAACCATAGTCACCGCCTCACCAAGATCATTCCTCATTTTTATTGCATTGTTTGGCCAAAAAACTAGAATTCCGCCCGATTCCCATATTTTTGTGTGCTATCCCCCACGCCTTCCGAGTGGGTTGGGCCCCCCGGAGCCGGATCGCCTAAAAATTTTCCGGACTATCAAATACGACCTAAGGAACCATAGTCACCGCCCCGCCATGATTCTTCCTAGTCTTTTGCATTTTTCAGCCAAAAAACTAGAATTTCGCGCGATTTCCATATTTTCGTGTGCAAAGCCCATGCCTTACAAGGGGTCCTGGGAACCCCGAACCCCGATCGCCTAACAATTTTCCGGGCCATCAAATACGACATAAGGAACCATAGTAACCACCCCGCCATGATCGTTCCTCATTTTTTGCGTTTTTCGGCCAAACAACTAGAATTCCGCGCGATTCCCATATTTTTGTGTGTTATAGCCCACGCCTTCCAAGGGCTTCCGGGAACCCCGAACCCCGATCGCCTAAAAATTTTTCGGGCCATCAAATACGACCTAAGGAACCATAGTAACTACCCTGCCATGATCGTTCCTCATTTTTTGCATTTTTCGGCCAAACAACTAGAATTCCGCGCGATTCCCATATTTTTCTGTGTTATAGCCCACGCCTTCCGAGTGGTCCCGGGACCTCCGGACCCCTATCGCCTAATATTTTTCCGGACTATCAAATAAGACCAAAGGAACCATAGCTACCGCCCAGCCATGATTAATCCTCATTTGTTCCATTTTTCAGCCAAAAAACTAGAATTCCGCCCGATTACAATATTTTTGTGTGCTATTGCCCACCCTTCCAAGTGGTTCCGGGACCCCCGGACGCCGATCGCCTAAAATTTTTCTGGGCCATCAAGTACGACCTAAGGAACCATAGTAACCGCGCCGCCATCATCGTTTCTTATTTTTTGCATTTTTCGGCCAAAAAACTAGAATTACGCCCGATTCCCATATTTTCGTGTGCTACGCCTTCCAAGTGGTCCGAGGAGCCGCGGACCCCTATTGCCTAAAATTTTTCTGGACTATCAAATAAGACCAAAGGAACCATAGTCACCGCCCAGCCATGATCATTCCTCATTTGTTGCATTTTTCGGCCAAAAAACTAGAATTCCGCCCGATTACAATATTTTTGTGTGCTATTGCCCACCCTTCCAAATGGTTCCGGGACCCCCGGACCCCGATCGCCTAAAATTTTTCCGGGCCATCAAATACGACCTAAGGAACCATAGTAACCGCCCCGCCATCATCGTTTCTCATTTTTTGCATTTTTCGGCCAAACAACTAGAATTCCGCGCGATTCCCATATTTTTGTGTGTTATAGCCCACGCCTTCCGAGTGGTCCCGGGTCCTCCGGACCCCTATCGCCTAATATTTTTCCGGACTATCAAATAAGACCAAAGGAGCTATAGTCACCGCCCTGCCAAGATATTTCCACATTTTTCGCATCTTACTGAAAAAGACCTAGAATTTTGCCCGAATCCCATATTTTCGTGTGCTATACCCACGCATTCCGAGTGGTCCCAAGAGCTGCGGACCCCGATCGCCTAACATTTTTCCGGGCCATCAAATACGACATAAGGAACCATAGTAACCACCCCGCCATGATCGTTCCTCATTTTTTGCGTTTTTCGGCCAAACAACTAGAATTCCGCGCGATTCCCATATTTTTGTGTGTTATAGCCCACGCCTTCCAAGTGAACCCGGGAAATCCGGACACTTATCGCCTAAAAATTTTCTGGACTATCAAATACGACCTAAGGAACCATAGTCACCGCCCAGCCATTATCATTCCTCATTTGTTGCGTTTTTCGTCCATAAAACTAGAATTCCGCCCGATTATAATATATTTGTGTGCTATTGCCCACGCCTTCCGAGTGGTCCAGGGACCTCCGGACCCCTATCGCCTAAATTTTTTCTGGACTATCAAATACGACCTAAGGAACCATAGTATCCGCCCCACCATGATCGTTCCTCATTTTTTGCGTTTTTCGGCCAAACAACAAGGATTCCGCGCCATCCCATATTTTTGTGTGTTATAGCCCACTCCTTCCGAGTGGTCCCGGGTCTCCGGACCCCTATCGCCTAAAATTTTTTCGGACTATCAAATACGACCTAAGGAACCATAGTCACCGCCCAGCCATTATCATTCCTCATTTGTTGCATTTTTCGGCCAAAAAACTAGAATTCTGCCCGATTACAATATTTTTGTGTGCTATTTGCCCACCCTTCCAAGTGGTTCCGGGACCCCCGGACCCCGATCGCCTAAAATTTTTCCAGGCCGTCAAATACGACCTAAGGAACCATAGTAACTGCCCCTCCATCATCGTTTCTCATTTTTTGCATTTTTCGGTCAAAAACCTAGAATTACGCCCGATTCCCATATTTTCGTGTGCTATACCCACGCCTTCTAAGTGGTATGGGGAGCCGCGGACCCCGATCGCCTAAAATTTTTCCAGACTATAAAATACGACCTAAGGTACCATAGTCACCGCCCACTATGATCGTTCCAAATGCTTTGCATTTTTCGGCCAAAAAACTATAACTCCGCGCGATTTGCATATTTTCGTGTGCTATAGCCCACGCCTTCCGAGTGGTCCCGGGAGCCGTGGACCCCGATCGCCTAAAATTTTCCGGGCCATCAAATACGACCTAAGGAACCATAGTCACCGCCCCGCCATGATCGTTCCTCATTTATTGCGTTTTTCGGCCAAAAAACTAGAATTCCGCGCGATTCCCATATTTTTGTGTGTTATAGCCCACGCCTTCCGAGTGGTACCGGGACCTCCGGACCCCGATCGCCTAAAATTTTTCCGGACTCTCAAATAAGACCAAAGGAACCATACTCACCGCCCAGCCATGATCATTCCTCATTTGTTGCATTTTTCGGCCAAAAAACTAGAATTCCGCCCGATTACAATATTTTTGTGTGCTATTGCCCACCCTTCCAAGTGGTTCCGGGACCCCCGGACCGTGATCGGCTAAAAATTTTCCGGGCCGTCAAATACGACCTAAGGAACCATAGTAACCGCCCCGCCATGATTGTTCCTCATTTTTTGCATTTTTCGGCCAAAAAACTAGAATTCCGCCCGATTACAATATTTTTGTGTACTATTGCCCACCCTTCCAAGGAGTCCCGGGAACCCCGAACCCCGATCGCCTAAAACTTTTCGGGGCCATCAAATACGACCTAAGGAACCATAGTAACCACCCCGCCATGATCGTTCCTCATTTTTTGCGTTTTTCGGCCAAACAACTAGAATTTCGCGCGATTCCCATATTTAGCCCACGCCTTCCGAGTGGTCCCAGGACCTCCTGACCCCTATCGCCTAAAATTTTTCCGGACTATCAAATACGACCTAAGGAACCATAGTATCCGCCCCGCCATGATCGTTCCTCATATTTTGCGTTTTTCGGCCAAACAACTAGAATTCCGCGCGATTCCCATATTTTTGAGTGTTATAGCCCACGCCTTCCGAGTGGTCCCGGGACCTCTGGACCCCTATCGCCTAATATTTTTCCGAACTATCAAATAAGACCAAAGGAACCATAGTCACCACCCTGCCAAGATCTTTCCATATTTTTTGCATGTTACTGAAAAAGACCTAGAATTTCGCCCGATTCCCATATTTTCGTGTGCTATACCCACGCATTCCGAGTGGTCCCAAGAGCCGCGGACCCCGATCGCCTAAAATTTTTCCGGGCAATCAATTACGACCTAAGGAACCATAGTATCCGCCCCGCCATGATCGTTCCTTATTTTTTGCGTTTTTCGGCCAAACAATTAGAATTCCGCGCGATTTCCATATTTTTGTGTGTTATAGCCCACACCTTCCGAGTGGTCCCGGGACCTCCAGACCCCTATCGCCTAAAATTTTTCCGGACTATCAAATACGACCTAAGGAACCATAGTATCCGCCGCGCCCTGAACGTTCCTCATTGTTTGCATTTTTCGGCCAAACAACTAGAATTCCGCTCCGGACCCCTATCGCCTAATATTTTTCCCGACTATCAAATAAGACCAAAGCAACCATAGTCACCGGCCAGCCATGATCATTCCTCATTTGTTGCGATTTTTGGCCAAAAAACTAGAATTCCGCCCGACTACAATATTTTTGTGTGCTTTTGCCCACCCTTCCAAGTGGTTCCGGGACCCCCGGACCCCGATCGCCTAAAATATTTTCGGGCTGTCAAATACGACCTAAGGAACCATAGTAACCGCCCCGCCATCATCGTTTCTAATTTTTTGCATATTTCGGCCAAAAAACTAGAATTACGCCCGATTCCCATATTTTCGTGTGCTATACCCACGCCTTCCAAGTGGTCCGGGGAGCCGCGGACCCCGATCGCCTAAAATTTTTCCGGACTATCAAATAAGACCAAAGGAACCATAGTCACCGCCCAGCCATGATCATTCCTCATTTGTTGCATTTTTCGGCCAAAAAACTAGAATTTCGCCCGATTACAATATTTTTGTGTGCTATTGCCCACCCTTCCAAGTGGTTCCGGGACCCCCGGACCCCGATCGGCTAAAAATTTTTCGGGCCGTCAAATACGACCTAAGGAACCATAGTAACCGCCCCGCCATGATCCTTCCTCATATTTTGTGTTTTTTGGCCAAAAAACTAGATTTCTGCCCGATTCCCTTATTTTTGTGTGCTATCACCCACGCCGCCCGAGTGGGTCGGGCCCCCCGGAGCCGGATCATCTAAAAATTTTCCAGACTATCAAATACGAACTAAGGAACCATAGTCACCGCCCCGCCATGATCGTTCCAAATGCTTTGCATTTTTCGGCCAAAAAACTAGAACTCCGCGCGATTTGCATATTTTAGTGTGCTATAGCTTACGCCTTCCGAGTGGTCCCGGGAGCCATGGACCCCGATCGGCAAAAATTTTCCAGGCCATCAAATACGACCTAAGAAACCATAGTCACCGCCCTGCCATGATCGTTCCTCATTTTTTGCATCTTTTGGCCAAAAAACTAGAATTCCGCCCGATTCCCATATTTTTGTGTGCTATCGCCCACGCCTTCCGAGTGTGTCGGGCCCCCCGGAACCGGATCACCTAAAAATTTTCTGGACTATCAAATACGACCTAAGGAACCATAGTCACCGCCCCGCCATGATCGTTCCTAGTCTTTTGCGTTTTTCAGCCAAAAAACTAGAATTCCGCGCGATTTCCATATTTTCGTGTGCTTTAGCCCACGCCTTCCAAGGGGTCCCGGGAACCCCGAACCCCGATCGCCTAAAAATTTTCCGGGCCATCAAATACGACCTAAGGAACCATAGTAACCACCCCGCCATGATCGTTCCTCATTTTTTGCGTTTTTCGGCCAAACAACTAGAATTCCGCGCGATTCCCAAATTTTTGTGTGTTATAGCCCACGCCTTCCGAATGGTCCCGGGACCTCTGGACCCTGATCGCCTAAAATTTTTCTGGACTATCAAATAAGACCAAAGGAACCATAGTCACCGCCTAGCCATGATCATTTCTCATTTGTTGCATTTTTCGGCCAAAAAACTAGAATTCCGCCCGATTACAATATTTTTGTGTGCTATTGCCCACCCTTCCAATTGGTTCCGGGACTCCCGGACCCCGATCGGCTAAAATTTTTCCGGGCCGTCAAACACGACCTAAGGAACCATAGTAACCGCCCCGCCATGATCGTTCCTCAGTTTTTGCATTTTTCGGCCAAAAAACTAGAATTTCGCCCGATTACAATATTTTTGTGTGCTATTGCCCACCCTTCCAAGGGGTCCCGGGAACCCCGAACCCCGATCGCCTAAAAATTTTCCGGGCCATCAAATATGACCTAAGGAACCATAGTAACCACCCCGCCATGATCGTTCCTCATTTTTTGCGTTTTTCGGCCAAACAACTAGAATTCCGCGCGATTCCCATATTTAGCCCACGCCTTCCGAGTGGTCCCAGGACCTCCTGACCCCTATCGCCTAAAATTTTTCCGGACTATCAAATACGACCTAAGGAACCATAGTATCCGCCCCGCCATGATCGTTCCTCATGTTTTGCATTTTTCGGCCAAACACCTAGTATTCCGCGCGATTCCCATATTTTTGTGTGTTATAGCCCACGCCTTCCGAGTGGTCCCGGGACCTCTGGACCCCTATCGCCTAATATTTTTCCGGACTATCAAATAAGACCAAAGGAACCATAGTCACCGCCCTGCCAAGATCTTTCCATATTTTTTGCATGTTACTGAAAAAGACCTAGAATTTCGCCCGATTCCCATATTTTCATGTGCTATACCCACGCATTCCGAGTGGTCCCAAGAGCCGCGGACCCCGATCGCCTAAAAATTTTCCAGTCCAGCAAATACGACCTAAGGAACCATAGTAACCACCCCGCCATGATCGTTCCTCATTTTTTGCATTTTTCGGCCAAACAACTAGAATTCCGCGCGATTCCCATATTTTTGTGTGTTATAGCCCACGCCTTCCGAATGGTCCCAGGACCTCCTGACCCCTATCGCCTAAGATTTTTCCGGACTATCAAATACGACCTAAGGAACCATAGTATCCGCCCCTCCATGATCGTTCCTCATTTTTGGCGTTTTTCGGTCAAACAACTAGAATTCCGCGCGATTCCCATATTTTTGTATGTTATAGCCCACGCCTTCCGAGTGGTCCCGGGACCTCCGGACCCCTATCGCCTAATATTTTTCCGGACTATCAAATAAAACCAAAGGAACCATAGTCACCGCCCTGCCAAGATCTTTCCATACTTTTTGCATGTTACTAAAAAAGACCTAGAATTTCGCCTGATTCCCATATTTTCGTGTGCTATACCCACGCATTCCGAGTGGTCCCAAGAGCCGCGAACCTCGATCGCCTAAACTTTTTACGGGCAATCAAATACGACCTAAGGAACCATAGTATCCGCCTCGCCATGATCGTTCCTTATTTTTTGCATTTTTCGGCCAAACAACTAGAATTCCGCGCGATGCCCATATTTTTGTGTGTTATAGCCCACACCTTCCGAGTGGTCCCGGGACCTCCGGACCCCTATCGCCTAAAAAAAGTTTTCCGGACTGTCAAATACGACCTAAGGAACCATAGTATCCGCCCCGCCATGAACGTTTCTCATTTTTTGCGTTTTTCAGCCAAAATTTTTTGGGCGATAGCACACAAAAATATGGGAATCGGGCGGAATTCTAGTTTTTTGGCCAAAAGATGCAAAAAATAAGGAACGATCATGGCAGGGCGGATACTATGGTTCCTTAGGTCGTATTTGATAGTCCGGAAAAATTTTAGGCAATAGGGGTCCGGAGGTCCCGGGACCACTCGGAAGGTGTGGGCTATAACACACAAAAATATGGGAATCGCGCGGAATTCTAGTTGTTTGGCCGAAAAACGTAAAAAATAAGGAACGATCATGGCGGGGCGGATACTATGGTTCCTTAGGTCGTATTTGATAGTCCGAAAAAATTTTAGGCGATAGGGGTCAGGAGGTCCCGGGACCACTCGGAAGGCATGGGCTATAACACACAAAAATATGGGAATCGAGCGGAATTCTAGTTGTTTGGCCGAAAAATGCAAAACATGAGGAACGATCATGGCGGGGTGGTTACTATGGTTCCTTAGGTCGTATTTGATGGCCCGGAAAAGTTTTAGGCGATCGGGGTTCGGGGTTCCCGGGACCCCTTGGAAGGTGTGGGCTAAAGCACACGAAAATATGGAAATCGCGCGGAATTATAGTTTTTTGGCTGAAAAGGGCAAAAGACGAGGAACGATCATGGCGGGGCGGTGACTATGGTTCCTTAGGTCGTATTTGATAGTCCGGAAAATTATTAGGTGATCCGGCTCTGGGGGCCCGACCCACTCGGAAGGCGTGGGCGATAGCACACAAAAATATGGGAATCGGGCGGAATTCTAGTTTTTTGGCCAAAAAATGCAAAAAATAAGGAAAGAACATGGCGAGGCGGTGACTATGGTTCCTTAGGTCCTAATTGATGGCCCAAAATTTTTTTAGGCGATCCGAGTCTGGCGGCCCGGCCCACTCGGAAGGCGTGGGCAATAGCACACAAAAATATGGTAATCGAGCGGAATTCTACTTTTTTGGCCGAAAAAGGCAATAAATGAGAAACGATCATGGCGGGGCGGTGACTATGGTTCCTTAGGTCGTATTTGATGGCCCGGAAAATTTTAGGCGATTGGGGTCCACGGCTCCCGGGACCACTCGGAAGGCGTAAGCTATAGCACACTAAAATATGCAAATCGCGCGGAGTTCTAGTTTTTTGGCCGAAAAATGCAAAGCATTTGGAACGATCATGGTGGGGCGGTGACTATGGTACCTTAGGTCGTATTTGATAGTCCGGAAAAATTTTAGGCGATCGGGGTCCGCGGCTCCCCGGACCACTAGGAAGGCGTGGGTATAGCACACGAAAATATGGAAATCGGGCGTAATTTTAGTTTTTTGGCCGAAAAATGAGAAACAATGATGGCGGGGCGGTTAGTATGGTTCCTTAGGTCATATTTGACGGCTCGGAAAAATTTTAGGCGATCGGGGTCCGGGGGTCCCGGAACCACTTGGAAGGGTGGGCAATAGCACACAAAAATATTGTAATCGGGCAGAGTACTAATTTTTTGGCCGAAAAATGCAACAAATGAGGAATGAACATGGCTGGGCGGTGACTATGGTTCTTTAGGTCGTATTTGATAGTCCGGAAAAATTTTAGGCGATAGGGGTCCGGAGTTCCCGGGTTCACTTGGAAGGCTTGGGCTATAGGACACGAAAATATGGGAATCGCGCGGAATTCTAGTTTTTTGGCCGAAAAACAGAAAAAAACTAGGAACGATCATGGCGGGGTGGTGACTATGGTTCCTTAGGTCGTATTTGATAGTCCGGAAAATTATTAGGTGATCCGGCTCCGGGGGCCCGACCCACTCGGAAGGCGTGGGCGATAGCACACAAAAATATGGGAATCGGGCGGAATTCTAGTTTTTTGGCCAAAAAATGCAAAAAATAAGGAACGATCATGGCGGGGCGGATACTATGGTTCCTTAGGTCGTATTTGATAGTCCGGAAAAAATTTAGGCGATAGGGGTCCGGAGGTCCCGGGACCACTCGGAAGGTGTGGGCTATAACACACAAAAATATGGGAATCGCGCGGAATTCTAGTTCTTTGGCCGAAAAACGTAAAAAATAAGGAACGATCATGGCGGGGCGGATACTATGGTTCCTTAGGTCATATTTGATAGTCCGAAAAAATTTTAGGCGATAGGGGTCAGGAGGTCCCGGGACCACTCGGAAGGCGTGGGCTATAACACACAAAAATATGGGAATCGAGCGGAATTCTAGTTGTTTGGCCGAAAAACTCAAAAAATGAGGAACGATCATGGCGGGGTGGTTACTATGGTTCCTTAGGTCATATTTGATGGCTCGGAAAAGTTTTAGGCGATCGGGGTTCGGGGTTCCCGGGACCCCTTGGAAGGCGTGGGCTAAAGCACACGAAAATATGGAAATCGCGCGGAATTATAGTTTTTTGGCTGAAAAAGGCAAAAGACTAGGAACGATCATGGCGGGGCGGTGACTATGGTTCCTTAGGTCGTATTTGATAGTCCGGAAAATTATTAGGTGATCCGGCTCCGGGGGCCCAACCCACTCGGAAGGCGTGGGCGATAGCACACAAAAATATGGGAATCGGGCGGAATTCTAGTTTTTTGACAAAAAATGCAAAAAATAAGGAACGAACATGGTGAGGCGGTGACTATGGTTCCTTATGTCCTAATTGATGGCCCGAAAAGTTTTTAGGCGATCCGAGTCCGGCGGCCCGGCCCACTCGGAAGGCGTGGGCAATAGCACACAAAAATATGGTAATCGAGCGGAATTCTAGTTTTTTGGCCGAAAAAGGCAATAAATGAGGAACGATCATGGTGGGGCGGTGACTATGGTTCCTTAGGTCGTATTTGATGGCACGGAAAATTTTAGGCGATTGGGGTCCACGGCTCCCGGGGCCACTATAGCACACTAAAATATGCAAATCGCGCGGAGTTCTAGTTTTTTGGCCGAAAAATGCAAAGCATTTGGAACGATCATGGTGGGGCGGTGACTATGGTACCTTAGGTCGTATTTGATAGTCCGGAAAAATTTTAGGCGATCGGGGTCCGCGGCTCCCCGGACCACTTGGAAGGCGTGGGTATAGCACCCGAAAATATGGGAATCGGGCGTAATTCTAGTTTTTTGGCCGAAAAATGTAGAAAATGAGAAACGATGATGGCGGGGCGGTTACTATGGTTCCTTAGGTCGTATTTGAAGGCCTGGAAAAATTTTAGGCGATCGGGGTCCGGCGGTGCCGGGACCACTCGGAAGGCGTGGGCTATAACACACAAAAATATGGGAATCGCGCGGAATTCTAGTTTTTTGGCCGAAAAACGCAACAAATGAGGAATGATCATGGCTGGGCGGTGACTATGGTTCCTTAGGTCGTATTTGATAGTCCGGAAAATTTTTAGGAGATAGGGGTCCGGAGTTCCCGGGTTCACTTGGAAGGCTTGGGCTATAGGACACGAAAATATGGGAATCGCGCGGAATTCTAGTTTTTTGGCCGAAAAACAGAAAAAAACTAGGAACGATCATGGCGGGGCGGTCACTATGGTTCCTTAGGTCGTATTTGATAGTCCGGAAAATTTTTAGGCGATCCGGCTCCGGGGGGCCCGACCCACTCGGAAGGCATGGGCGATAGCACACAAAAATATGGGAATCGGGCGGAATTCTAGTTTTTTGGCCAAAAAATGCAAAAAATAAGGAACGATCATGGCGGGGCGGATACTATGGTTCCTTAGGTCGTATTTGATAGTCCGAAAAAATTTTAGGCGATAGGGTCCGAAGGTCCCGGGACCACTCGGAAGGTGTGGGCTATAACACACAAAAATATGGGAATCGCGCGAAATTCTAGTTGTTTGGCCGAAAAACGTAAAAAATAAGGAACGATCATGGCGGGGCGGATACTATGGTTCCTTAGGTCGTATTTGACGGTCCGGAAAAATTTTAGGCGATCGGGGTCCGGGGGTGTCGGGACCACTCGGAAGGCGTGGACTATAACACACAAAAATATGGGAATCGCGCGGAATTCTAGTTTTTTGGCCGAAAAACGCAACAAATGAGGAATGATCATGGCTGGGCAGTGACTATGGTTCCTTAGGTCGTATTTGATAGTCTGGAAAATTTTTAGGCGATAGGGGTCCGGAGTTCCCGAGTTCACTTGGAAGGCGTGGGCTATAGGACACGAAAATATGGGAATCGTGCGGAATTCTAGTTTTTTGGCCGAAAAATAGAAAAAACTAGGAACGATCATGGCGGGGCGGTGACTATGGTTCCTTAGGTCGTATTTGATAGTCCGAAATTTTTTTAGGCGATCCGGCTCCGGGGGGCCCCGACCCACTCGGAAGGCGTGGGCGATAGCACACAAAAATATGGGAATCGGGTGGAATTCTAGTTTTTTGGCCAAAAAATAAAAAAACATAAGGAACGATCATGGCGGGGCGGATACTATGGTTCCTTAGGTCGTATTTGATAGTCCGAAAAAATTTTAGGCGATAGGGGTCCGGAGGTCCCGGGACCACTCGGAAGGTGTGGGCTATAACACACAAAAATATGGGAATCGCGCGGAATTCTAGTTATTTGGCCGAAAAACGCAAAAAATAAGGAACGATCATGGCGGGGCGGATACTATGGTTCCTTAGGTCCTATTTGATAGTCCGAAAAAATTTTAGGCGATAGGGGTCAGGAGGTCCCAGGACCACTCGGAAGGCGTGGGCTATAACACACAAAAATATTGGAATCGCGTGGAATTCTAGTTGTTTGGCCGAAAAACGCAAAAAATGAGGAACGATCATGGCGGGGTGGTTACTATGGTTCCTTAGGTCGTATTTGATGGCCTGAAAAATTTTTAGGCGATCGGGGTTCGGGGTTCCCGGGACCCCTTGGAAGGCGTGGGCTAAAGCACACACAAATATGGAAATCGTGCGGAATTCTAGTTTTTTGGCTGAAAAACGCAAAAGACTAGGAACGATCATGGCGGGGCGGTGACTATGGTTCCTTAGGTCGTATTTGATAGTCCGGAAAATTTTTAGGCGATCTGGCTCCGGGGGGCCCGACCCACTCGGAAGGCGTGGGCGAGCACACAAAAATATGAGAATCGTGTAGAATTCTAGTTTTTTGGCCAAAAAATGCAAAAAATGACGAACGATCATGGCGAGGCGGTGACTATGGTTCCTTAGGTCGTATTTGATGGCCCGGAAAATTTTAGGCGATTGGGGTCCACGGCTCCCGGGACCACTCGGAAGGCGTAAACTATAGCACACGAAAATATGCAAATCACGCGGAGTTCTAGTTTTTTGGCCGAAAAATGCAAAGCATTTGGAACGATCATGGTGGGGCAGTGACTATGGTACCTTAGATCGTATTTGATAGTCTGGAAAAACTTTGGCGATCGGGGTCCGCGACTCCCCATACCACTTGGAAGGCGTGGGTATAGCACCCGAAAATATGGGAATCGGGCGTAATTCTAGTTTTTTGGCCGAAAAATGCAGAAAATGAGAAACGATGATGGCGGGGCGGTTACTATGGTTCCTTAGGTCGTATTTGACGGCCCGGAAAAATTTTAGGCGATCGGGGTCCGGGGGTCCCGGTACCACTCGGAAGGCGTGGGCTATAACACACAAAAATATGGGAATCGCGCGGAATTCTAGTTGTTTGGCCGAAAAACGCAAAAAATGAGAAACGATCATGGCGGGGTGGTTACTATGGTTCCTTAGGTCGTATTTGATGGCCCGGAAAAATTTTAGGCGATCGGGGTTCGGGGTTCCCGGGACCCCTTGGAAGGCGTGGGCTACACACGAAAATATGGAAATCGCGCGAAATTCTAGTTTTTTAGCTGAAAAACGCAAAAGACTAGGAACGATCATGGCGGGGCAGTGACTATGGTTCCTTAGGTCGTATTTGATAGTCCGGAAAATTTTTAGGCGATCCGGCTCCGGGGGGCCCGACCCACTCGGAAGGCGTGGGCGATAGCACACAAAAATATGAGAATCGTGCGGAATTCTAGTTTTTTGGCCAAAAAATCCAAAAAATGATGAACAATCATGGCGAGGCGGTGACTATGGTTCCTTAGGTCGTATTTGGTGGCCTGGAAAATTTTAGGCGATCGGGGTCCACGGCTCCCGGGACCACTCGGAAGGCGTAAGCTATAGCACACTAAAATATGCAAATCGCGCTGAGTTCTACTTTTTGGGCCGAAAAATGCAAAGCATTTGGAACGATCATGGTGGGGCGGTGACTATGGTACCTTAGGTCGTATTTGATAGTCCGGAAAAATTTTAGGCGATCGGGGTCTGCGGCTCCCCGGACCACTAGGAAGGCGTGGGTATAGCACACGAAAATATGGGAATCGGGCGCAATTCTAGTTTTTTGGCCGAAAAATGAGAAATCATGATGGCGGGGCAGTTGCTATGGTTACTTAGGTCATATTTGACGGCCCGGAAAAATTTTAGGCGATCGGGGTCCGGGGGTCCCGGAACCACTTGGAAGGGTGGGCAATAGCACACAAAAAAATTGTAATCGGGCGGAATTCTAGATTTTTGGCCGAAAAATGCAACAAATGAGGAATGATCATGGCTGGGCGGAGACTATGGTTCCTTAAGTCATATTTGATAGTCCGAAAAAATTTTAGGCGATAGGGGTCCGGAGGTCCCGGAACCACTCGGAAGGCATGGGCTATAACACACAAAAATATGGGAATCGCGCGGAATTCTACTTGTTTGGCCGAAAAACGCAAAAAATGAGGAACGATCATGGCGGGGCGGATACTATGGTTCCTTAGGTCTTATTTGATAGTCCAGAAAAATATTAGGCGATGGGGGTCCGGAGGTCCCGGGACCACTCGGAAGGCGTGGGCTATAACACACAAAAATATGGGAATCGCGCGGAATTCTAGTTGTTTGGCCGAAAAATGCAAAACATGAGGAACGATCATGGCGGGGTGGTTACTATGATTCCTTAGGTCGTATTTGATGGCCCGGAAAAATTTTAGGCGATCGGGGTTCGGGGTTCTCGGGACCCCTTGGAAGGCGTGGGCTAAAGCACACGAAAATATGGAAATCGCGCGGAATTCTAGATTTTTGGCTGAAAAACGCAAAAGACTAGGAACGATCATGGCGGGGCGGTGACTATGGTCCCTTAGGTCGTATTTGATAGTCTAGAAAATTTTTAGGCGATCCGGCTCCGTGGGGCCCGACCCACTCGGAAGGCGTGGGCGAGCACACAAAAATATGAGAATCGTCCAGAATTCTAGTTTTTTGGCCAAAAATGCAAAAAATGACGAACGATCATGGCGAGGCGGTGACTATGGTTCCTTAGGTCATATTTGATGGCCCGGAAAATTTTAGGCGATTGGGGTCCACGGCTCCCGGGACCACTCGGAAGGCGTAAGGTATAGCACACGAAAATATGCAAATCGCGCGGAGTTCTAGTTTTTTGGCCGAAAAATGCAAAGCATTTGGAACGATCATGTTGGGGCCGTGACTATGGTACATTGGGTCGTATTTGATAGTCCGGAAAAATTTTAGGAGATCGGGGTCCGCGGCTCCCCGGACCACTTGGAAGGCGTGGGTATAGCACCCGAAAATTTGTGAATCGGGCGTAATTCTAGTTTTTTGGCCGAACAATGCAGAAAATGAGAAACGATGATGGCGGGGCGGATACTATGGTTCCTTAGGTCGTATTTGACGGCCCGGAAAAATTTTAGGCGATCGGGGTCCGGGGGTCCCGGGACCACTCGGAAGGCATGGGCTATAACACACAAAAATATGGGAATCGCGCGGAATTCTAGTTGTTTGGCCGAAAAACGCAAAAAATGAGGAACGATCATGGCGGGGTGGTTACTATGGTTCCTTAGGTCGTATTTGATGGCCCGGAAAAATTTTAGGCGATCGGGGTTCGGGGTTCCCGGGACCCCTTGGAAGGCGTGGGCTAAAGCACACGAAAATATGGAAATCGTGCGAAATTCTAGTTTTTTGGCTGAAAAACGCAAAAGACTAGGAACGATCATGGCGGGGCGGTGACTATGGTTCCTTAGGTCGTATTTGATAGTCCGGAAAATTTTTAGGCGATCCGGCTCCGGGGGGCCCGACCCACTCGGAAGGCGTGGGCGATAGCACACAAAAATATGAGAATCGTGCGGAATTCTAGTTTTTTGGCCAAAAAATGCAAAAAATGATGAACGGTCATGGCGAGGCGGTGACTATGGTTCCTTAGGTCGTATTTGGTGGCCTGGAAAATTTTAGGCGATCGGGGTCCACGGCTCCCGGGACCACTCGGAAGGCGTAAGCTATAGCACACTAAAATATGCAAATCGCGCGGAGTTCTACTTTTTTGGCCGAAAAATGCAAAGCATTTGGAACGATCATGGTGGGGCGGTGACTATGGTACCTTAGGTCGTATTTGATAGTCCGGAAAAATTTTAGGCGATCGGGGTCCACGGCTCCCCGGACCACTTGGAAGGCGTGGGTATAGCACACGAAAATATGGAAATCGGGCTTAATTCTAGTTTTTTGGCCGAAAATGAGAAATCATGATGGCGGGGCGGTTACTATGGTTCCTTAGGTCGTATTTGACGGCCCGAAAAAATTTTAGGCGATCGGGGTCCGGGGGACCCGGAACCACTTGGAAGGGTGGGCAATAGCACACAAAAATATTGTAATCGGGCGGAATTCTAGATTTTTGGCCAAAAAACGCAACAAATGAGGAATGATCATGGCTGGGCGGTGACTATGGTTCCTTAGGTCATATTTGATAGTCCGAAAAAATTTTAGGCAATAGGGGTCCGGAGGTCCCGGGACCACTCGGAAGGCATGGGCTAACACACAAAAATATGGGAATCGCGCGGAATTCTAGTTGTTTGGCCGAAAAACGCAAATAATGAGGAACGATCATGGCGGGACGGATACTATGGTTCCTTAGGTCGTATTTGATAGTCCGGAAAATTTTTAGGCGATAGGGGTCAGGAGGTCCCGGGACCACTCGGATGGCATGGGCTATAACACACAAAAATATGGGAATCACGCGGAATTCTAGTTGTTTGGTCGAAATACTCAAAAAATGAGGAACGATCATGGCGGGGTGGTTACTATGGTTCCTTAGGTCGTATTTAATGGCCCGGAAAAATTTTAGGCGATCGGGGTTCGGGGTTCCCGGGACCCCTTGGAAGGCGTGGGCTAAAGCACACGAAAATATGGAAATCGCGCGGAATTCAAGTTTTTTGGGTGAAAAACGCAAAAGACTAGGAACGATCATGGCGGGGCGGTGACTATGGTTCCTTAGATCGTATTTGATAGTCCAGAAAATTTTTAGGCGATCCGGCTCCGGGTGACCCTACCCACTCGGAAGGCGTGGGCGAGTACACAAAAATATGAGAATCGTGCAGAATTCTAGTTTTTTGGCCAAAAAATGCAAAAAATGACGAACGATCATGGCGAGGTGGTGACTATGGTTCCTTAGGTCATATTTGATGGCCAGGAAAATTTTAGGCGATCGGGGTCCACGGCTCTCGGGACCACTCGGAAGGCGTAAGCTATAGTATACGAAAATATGCAAATCGCGAGGAGTTCTAGTTTTTTGGCCGAAAAATGCAAAGCATTTGGAACGATCATGGTGGGGCAGTGACTATGGTACCTTAGGTCGTATTTGATAGTCTGGAAAATTTTTAGGCGATCGGGGTCCGCGGCTCCCCGGACCACTTGGAAGGCGTGGGTATAGGACCCGAAAATATGGGAATCGGGCGTAATTCTAGTTTTTTGACCGAATAATGCAGAAAATGAGAAACGATGATGGCGGGGTGGTTACTATGGTTCCTTAGGTCGTATTTGACGGCCCGGAAAAATTTTAGGCGATCGAGGTCCGGGGGTCCCGGAACCACTTGGAAGGGTGGGCAATAGCACACAAAAATATTGTAATCGGGCGGAATTCTAGTTTTTTAGCCGAAAAACACAACAAATGAGGAATGATCATGGATGGGCGGTGACTATGGTTCCTTAGGTCGTATTTGATAGTCCAGAAAAATTTTAGGCGATAGGGGTCCGGAGTTCGCGGGTTCACTTCGAAGGCGTGGGCTATAGGACACGAAAATATGGGAATCGCGCGGAATTCTAGTTTTTTGGCCGAAAAACGAAAAAAACAAGGAACGATCATGGCTGGGCGGTGACTATGGTTCCTTAGGTCGTATTTGACGGCCCAGAAAAATTTTAGGCGATCGGGGTCCAGGGGTCCCGGAACCACTTGGAAGGGTGGGCTATAGCACACAAAAATATTGTAATCGGGCGGAATTCTAGTTTTTTGGCCGAAAAACGCAACAAATGAGGAATGATCATGGCTGGGCGGTGACTATGGTTCCTTAGGTCGAATTTGATAGTCCTGAAAAATTTTAGGCGATAGGGGTCCGGAGGTCCCTGGACCACTCGGAAGGTGTGGGCTATAACACACAAAAATATGGGAATCGAACGGAATTCTAGTTGTTTGGCCGAAAAACGCAAAAAATGAGGAACGATCATGGCGGGGCAGATACTATGGTACCTTAGGTCGTATTTGATTGCCCGGAAAAATTTTAGGCGATCGGGGTCTGCGGCTCTTGGGACCACTCAGAATGCGTGGGTATAGCACACGAAAATATGGGAATCGGACGAAATTCTAGGTCTTTTTCAGTAACATGCAAAAAATATGGAAAGGTCTTGGCAGGGCGGTGACTATGGTTCCTTTGGTATTATTTGATAGTCTGGAAAAATATTAGGCGATAGGGGTCCAGAGGTCCCGGGACCACTCGGATTGCATGGGCTATAACACATAAAAATATGGGAATCGCGCGGAATTCTAGTTGTTTGGCCAAAAATTGCAAAAAATGTGGAACGATCATGGCGGGGCGTATACTATGGTTCCTTAGGTCGTATTTGATAGTCGGAAAAATTTTAGGTGATAAGGGTCAGGAGGTCCCGGGACCACTCGGAAGGCGTGGGCTATAACACATAAAAATATGGGAATCGCGCGGAATTCTAGTTGTTTGGCCGAAAAACGCAAAAAATGAGGAACGATCATGGCGGGGTGGTTACTATGGTTCATTAGGTCGTATTTGATGGCCCGGAAAATTTTTAGGCGATCGGGGTTCGGGGTTCCCGGGACCCCTTGGAAGGCGTGGGCTAAAGCACACGAAAATATGGAAATCGCGCGGAATTCAAGTTTTTTGGGTGAAAAACGCAAAAGACTAGGAACGATCATGGCGGGGCGGTGACTATGGTTCCTTAGATCGTATTTGATAGTCCAGAAAATTTTTAGGCGATCCGGCTCCGGGGGGCCTGGCCCACTCGGAAGGCGTGGGCAATAGCACACAAAAATATTGTAATCGAGCGGAATTCTAGTTTGTTGGCCAAAAAACGCAATAAATGAGGAAGGATCATGGCGGGGCGGTGACTATGGTTCCTTAGGTCGTATTTGATGGCCCGGAAAATTTTTAGCGATCGGGGTCCACGGCTCCCGGGACCACTCGGAAGGCGTAAGCTATAGCACACTAAAATATGCAAATCGCGCGGAGTTCTAGTTTTTCGGCCGAAAAATGCAAAGCATTTGGAACGATCATGGTGGGGCGGTGACTATGGCTCCTTAGGTCCTAATTGATGGCCCGAAAATTTTTTAGGCGATTCGAGTCCGGCGGCCCTGCCCACTCGGAAGGCGTGGGCAATAGCACACAAAAATATGGTAATCGAGCGGAATTCTAGTTTTTTGGCCGAAAAACGCAATAAATGAGGAACGATCATGGCGGGGCGGTGACTATGGTTCTTTAGGTCGTATTTGATGGCCCGGAAAAATTTAGGCGATCGGGATCCACGGCTCCCGGGACCACTCGAAAGGCGTAAGCTATAGCACACTAAAATATGCAAATCGCGCAGAGTCCTAGTTTTTTGGCCGAAAAATGCAAAGCATTTGGAACGATCATGGTGGGGCGGTGACTATAGTACCTTAGGTCGTATTTGATAGTCCGGAAAATTTTTAGGCGATCGGGGTCCGCGGCTCCCCGGACCACTTGGAAGGCGTGGGTATAGCACACGAAAATACGGGAATCGGGCGTAATTCTAGGCGAGGCGGTGACTATGGCTCCTTAGGTCCTAATTGATGGCCCCAAAATATTTTAGGCGATTCGAGTCCGGCGGCCCTGCCCACTCGGAAGGCGTGGGCAATAGCACACAAAAATATGGTAATCGAGCGAAATTCTAGTTTTTTGGCCGAAAAACGCAATAAATGAGGAACGATCATGGCGGGGTGGTTACTATGGTTGCTTAGGTCGTATTTGATGGCCCGGAAAATTTTTAGGTGATCGGGGTTCGGGGTTCCCGGGACCCCTTGGAAGGCGTGGGCTAAAGCACACGAAAATATGGAAATCGCGCGGAATTCTAGTTTTTTGGCTGAAAAACGCAAAAGACTAGGAACGATCATGGCAGGGTGGTTACTATGGTTCCTTAGGTCGTATTTGAGGGCCCGGAAAATTTTTAGGCGATCGAGGTTCGGGGTTCCTGCGACCCCTTGGAAGGCGTGGGCTAAAGCACACGAAAATATGGAAATCACGCGGAATTCTAGTTTTTTGGCTGAAAAACGCAAAAGACTACGAACGATCATGGCGGGGTGGTTACTAGGGTTCCTTAGGTCGTATTTGATGGCCCGGAAAATTTTTAGGCGATCGGGGTTCGGGGTTCCCGGGACCACTCGGAAGGCGTGGTCTAAAGCCCACGAAAATATGGAAATCGCGCGGAATTCTAGTTTTTTGGCTGAAAAACGCAAAAGACTAGGAACGATCATGGCGGGGCGGTGACTATGGTTCCTTAGGTCGTATTTGATAGTCCGGAAAATTTTTAGGCGATCCGGCTCCGGCGGCCCGGCCCACTCGGAAGGCATGGGCAATAGCACACAAAAATATGGTAATCGAGCGGAATTCTAGTTTTTTGGCCTAAAAATGCAATAAATGAGTAACGATCATGGCGGGGTGGTGACTATGGTTCTTTAGGTCGTATTTGATGGCCCAGAAAATTTTAGGCGATCGGGGTCCACGGCTCCCGGGACCACTCGGAAGGCGTAAGCTATTGCACACGAAAATATGCAAATCGCGCGGAGTTCTAGTTTTTTGGCCAAAAAATGCAAAGAATTTGGAACGATCATTGTGGGGCGGTGACTATGGTACCTTAGGTCATATTTGATAGTCCGGAAAAATTTTAGGCGATCGTGGTCCGGAGACCCGGGACCACTCGGAAGGCGTGGGTTATAACACACAAAAATATGGGATCGCGCGGAAATCTAGTTGTTTGGCCGAAAAATGCAAAAAATGAGGAACGATCATGGCGGGGCGGATACTATGGTTCCTTAGGTCGTATTTGTTAGTCCGGAAAAATTTTAGGCGATAGGGGTCAGGAGGTCCCGGGACTACTCGGAAGGCGTGGGCTATAACACACAAAAATATGGGAATCACGCGGAATTCTAGTTGTTTGGCCGAAAAACGCAAAAAATGAGGAACGATCATGGCGGGGTGGTTACTATGGTTCCTTAGGTCGTATTTGATGGCCCCAAAATTTTTTAGGCGATCGGGGTTCGGGGTTCCCGGGACCCCTTGGAAGGCATGGGCTAAAGCACACGAAAATATGGAAATCATGCGGAATTCTAGTTTTTTGGCTGAAAAACACAAAAGACTAGGAACGATCATGGCGGGGCGGTGACTATGGTTCCTTAGGTCGTATTTGATAGTCCGGAAAAATTTTAGGCGATCCAGCTCCTGGGGGCCCGACCCACTCGGAAGGCGTGGGCGATCGGGCGGAATTCTAGTTTTTTGGCCAAAAAATGCAAAAAATGAGGAACGATCATGGCGAGGCGGTGACTATGGTTCCTTAGGTCCCAATTGATGGCACGGAAAATTTTAGGCGATCGGGGTCCACGGCTCCCGGGACCACTCGGAAGGCGTAAGCTATAGCACACTAAAATATGCAAATCGCGCGGAGTTCTAGTTTTTTGGCCGAAAAATGCAAAGCATTTGGATCGATCATGGTGGGGAGGTGAATATGGTACCTTAGGTCGTATTTGATAGTCCGGATAAATTTTAGGCGATCGGGGTCCGCGGCTCCCCGGACCACTTGGAAGGCATGGGTATAGCACACGAAAAAATGGGAATCGGGCATAATTCTAGTTTTTTGGGCGAAAAATGCAAAAAATGAGAAACGATGATGGCGGGGCGGTTACTATGGTTCCTTAGGTCGTATTTGACGGCCCGGAAAAATTTTAGGCGATCGGGGTCCGGGGGTCCCGGAACCACTTGGAAGGGTGGGCAATAGCACACAAAAATATTGTAATCGGGCGGAATTCTAGATTTTTGGCCGAAAAACGCATCAAATGAGGAATGATCATGGCTGGGCGGTGATGATGGTTCCGTAGGTCATAATTGATAGTCCGGAAAAATTTTAGGCGATAGGGGTCCGGAGTTCCCGGGTTCACTTGGAAGGCGTGGGTTATATGACACGAAAATATGGGAATCGCGCGGAATTTTAGATTTTTGGCCGAAAAACGGAATAAACTAGGAACGATCATGGCTGGGCAGTGACTATGGTTCCTTAGGTCTTATTTGATCGTCCGGAAAAAATTTAGGCGATAGAGGTCCGGAGGTCTCGGGACCACTCGGAAGGTGTGGGCTATATATAACACACAAAAATATGGGAATCGCGCGGAATTCTAGTTGTTTGGCCGAAAAATGCAAAAAATAAGGAACGATCATGGCGGGGTGGTTACTATGGTTCATTAGGTCGTATTTGATGGCCCGGAAAATTCTTAGGCGATCGGGGTTCGGGGTTCCCGGGACCCCTTGGAAGGCGTGGGCTAAAGCACACGAAAATATGGAAATCGCGCGGAATTCTAGTTTTTTGGATGAAAAACGCAAAAGACTAGGAACGATCATGGCGGGGCGGTGACTATGGTTCCTTAGGTCGTATTTGATAGTCCGGAAAAATTTTTAGGCGATAGGGGTCCGGAGTTCCCGGGTTCACTTCGAAGGCTTGGGCTATAGGACACGAAAATATGGGAATCGCACGGAATTCTAGTTTTTTGGCCGAAAAACTGAAAAAACGAGGAACGATCATGGCTGGGCAGTGACTATGGTTCCTTAGGTCTTATTTGATAGTCCGAAAAAATTTTATGCGATAGGGGTCCGGAGACCCGGGACCACTCGGAAGGCGTGGGCTATAACACACAAAAATATGGAAATCGCGCGGAATTCTAGATGTTCGGCCGAAAAATGCAAAAAATGAGGAACGATCATGGCGGGGTGGTTACTATGGTTCCTTAGGTCGTATTTGATGGCCCGGAAAAGTTTTAGGTGATCGGGGTTCGGGGTTCCCGGGACCCCTTGGAAGGCGTGGGCTAAAGCACACGAAAATATGGAAATCGTGCGAAATTCTAGTTTTTTGGCTGAAAAACGCAAAAGACAAGGAACGATCATGGACGGGCGGTGACTATGGTTCCTTAGGTCGTATTTGATAGTCCAGAAAATATTTTAGGCGATTGGCGTCCGGTGGTCCCGGAACCACTTGGAAGGGTGGGCAATAGCACACAAAAATATTGTAATCGGGCGGAATTAGTTTTTTGGCCGAAAAACGCAACAAATGAGGAATGATCATGGCTGGGCGGTGACTATGGTTCCTTAGGTCATATTTGATAGTCCGCAAAATTTTTAGGCGATAGGGGTCCGGAGTTCCCGGGTTCACTTCGAAGGCTTGGGCTATAGGACACGAAAATATGGGAATCGCACGGAATTCTAGTTTTTTGGCCGAAAAACGGAAAAAACGAGGAACGATCATGGCTGGGCGGTAACTATGGTTCCTTAGGTCTTATTTGATAGTCCGGAAAAATTTTAGGCGATAGGGGTCCGGAGACCCGGGACCACTCGGAAGGCGTGGGCTATAACACACAAAGAAGTTGGGATAGCGCGGAATTCTAGTTGTTTGGCCGAAAAACGCAAAAAATGAGGAACGATCATGGCGGGGCGGATACTATGGTTCCTTAGGTCGTATTTGATAGTCCGGAAAAATTTTAGGCGATAGGGGTCCGGAGGTCCCGGGACCACTCGGAAGGCGTGGGCTATAACACACAAAAATATGGAAATTGCGCGGAATTCTAGATGTTCGGCCGAAAAATGCAAAAAATGAGGAACGATCATGGCGGGGTGGTTAGTATGGTTCCTTAGGTCGTATTTGATGGCCCGGAAAAGTTTTAGGTGATCGGGGTTCCCGGGACCCCTTGGAAGGCGTGGGCTAAAGCACACGAAAATATGGAAATCGCGCGGAATTCTAGTTTTTTGGCTGAAAAATGCAAAAGACAAGGAACGATCATGGAGGGGTGGTGACTATGGTTCCTTAGGTCGTATTTGATAGTCCAGAAAATATTTTAGGCGATTGGGGTCCGGTGGTCCCGGAACCACTTGGAAGGGTGGGCAATAGCACACAAAAATATTGTAATCGGGCGGAATTAGTTTTTTGGCCGAAAAAGGCAACAAATGAGGAATGATCATGGCTGGGCGGTGACTATGTTCCTTAGGTTGTATTTGATAGTCCGGAAAATTTTTAGGCGATAGGGGTCCGGAGTTCCCGGGTTCACTTCGAAGGCTTGGGCTATAAGACACGAAAATATGGGAATCGCACGGAATTCTAGTTTTTTGGCCGAAAAACGGAAAAAACGAGGAACGATCATGGCTGGGCGGTAACTATGGTTCCTTAGGTCTTATTTATAGTCCGGAAAAATTTTAGGCGATAGGGGTCCGGAGACCCGGGACCACTCAGAAGGCGTGGGCTATAACACACAAAAATGTGGGATATCGCGGAATTCTAGTTGTTTGGCCGAAAAACGCAAAAAATGAGGAACGATCATGGCGGGGCAGATACTATGGTTCCTTAGGTCGTATTTGATAGTCCGAAAAAATTTTAGGCGATAGGGGTCCGGAGGTCCCGGGACCACTCGGAAGGCGTGGGCTATAACACACAAAAATATGGGAATCGCGCGGAATTCTAGTTGTTTGGCCGAAAAACGCAAAAAATAAGGAACGATCATGGCGTGGCAGATACTATGGTTCCTTAGGTCATATTTGATAGTCCGAAAAATTTTTAGGCGATAGGGGTCAGGAGGTCCCGGGACCACTCGAAAGACGTGGGCTATAAAGCACAAAAATATTGAAATCGCGCGGAATTCTAGATGTTCGGCCGAAAAACGCAAAAAATGAGGAACGATCATGGCGGTGTGGTTACTATGGTTCCTTAGGTCGTATTTGATGGCCCGGAAAAGTTTTAGGCGATCGGGGTTCGGGGTTCCCGGGACCCCTTGGAAGGCGTGGGCTAAAGCACACGAAAATATGGAAATCGCGCGGAATTCTAGTTTTTTGGCTGAAAAACACAAAAGACTAGGAACGATCATGGAGGGGCGGTGACTATGGTTCCTTAAGTCATATTTGATAGTCCAGAAAATTTTTAGGCGATCCGGCTCCGGGGGGCCCGACCCACTTGGAAGGCGTGGGCGATAGCACACAAAAATATGGGAATCAGGCGGAATTCTAGTTTTTTGGCCAAAAAATACAAAAAATGAGGAACGATCATGGAAAGGCAGTGACTATGGTTCCTTAGGTCCTAATTGATGGCCCGAAATATTTTTAGGCGATCCGAGTCCGGAGGCCCAGCCCACTCGGAAGGCATGGGCAATAGCACACAAAAATATGGTAATCGAGCGGAATTCTAGTTTTTTGGTCGATAAACGCAATAAATGAGGAACGATCATGGCGGGACGGTGACTATGGTTCTTTAGGTCGTATTTGATGGCCCGAAAAATTTTAGGCGATCGGGGTCCACGGCTCCCGGGACCACTCGGAAGGCCTAAGCTATTGCACACGAAAATATGCAAATCGCGCGGAGTTCTAGTTTTTTGGCCGAAAAATGCAAAGCATTTGGAACGATCATGGTGGGGCGGTGACTATGGTACCTTAGGTCGTATTTGATAGTCCGGAAAAATTTTAGGCGATCGGGGTCCGCAGCTCCCCGGACCACTTGGAAGGCGTGGTATAACACACGAAAATATGGGAATCGGGCGTAATTCTAGTTTTTTGGCCGAAAAATGCAAAGCATTTGGAACGATCATGGTGGGGCGGTGACTATGGTACCTTAGGTCGTATTTGATAGTCCGGAAAAATTTTAGGCGATCGGGGTCCGCGGCTCCCCGGACCACTTGGAAGGCGTGGTATAGCACACGAAAATATGGGAATCGGGCGTAATTCTAGTTTTTTGGCCGAAAAATGCAAAAAATAAGAAACGATGATGGCGGGCGGTTACTATGGTTCCTTAGGTCGTATTTGACGGCCCGAAAATATTTTAGGCGATTGGGGTCCGGGGGTCCCGGAACCACTTGGAAGGGTGGGCAATAGCACACAAAAATATTGTAATCGGGCGGAATTAGTTTTTTGGCCAAAAAACGCAACAAATGAGGAATGATCATGGCTGGGCGGTGACTATGGTTCCTTATGTCGTATTTGATAGTCCGGAAAATTTTTAGGCGATAGGGGTCCGGAGTTCCCGAGTTCACTTCGAAGGCTTGGCCTTTGGACACGAAAATATGGGAATCGCACGGAATTCTAGTTTTTTGGCCGAAAAACGGAAAAAACGAGGAACGATCATGGCTGGGCGGTGACTATGGTTTCTTAGGTCTTATTTGATAGTCCGAAAAAATTTTAGACGATAGGGGTCCGGAGACCCGGGACCACTCGGAAGGCGTGGGCTATAACATACAAAAATGTGGGATAGCGCGGAATTCTAGTTGTTTGGCCGAAAAACGCAAAAAATGAGGAACGATCATGGCCGGGCGGATACTTTGGTTCCTTAGGTCGTATTTGATAGTCCGGAAAAATTTTAGGCAATAGGGGTCCGGAGGTCCGGGGACCACTTGGAAGGCGTGGGCTATAACACACAAAAATATGGGAATCGCGCGGAATTCTAGTTGTTTGGCCAAAAAATGCAACAAATGAGGAACGATCATGGCGGGGGGTTACTATGGTTTCTTAGGTCGTATTTTAGGTGATCGGGGTTCCCGGGACCCCTTGGAAGGCGTGAGCTAAAGCACACAAAAATATGGAAATCGCGCGGAATTCTAGTTTTTTATCTGAAAAACGCAAAAGGCAAGGAACGATCATGGCGGGGCGGTGACTATGGTTCCTTAGGTCGTATTTGATAGTCCGGAAAATTTTTAGGCGATCCGGCCCCGGGAGGCCCGACCCACTCGGAAGGCGTGGGCGATAGCACACAAAAATATGGGAATCGGGCAGAATTCTAGTTTTTTGGCCAAAAAATACAAATAATGAGGAACGATTATGGCGAGGCGGTGACTATGGTTACTTAGGTCCTAATTGATGGCCCGAAAAGTTTTTAGGCGATCCGAGTCCGACGGCCCGGCCCACTCGGAAGGCGTGGGCAATAGCACACAAAAATATGGTAATCGAGCGGAATTCTAGTTTTTTTGCCGAAAAACACAATAAATGAGGAACGATCATGGCGGGGTGGTGACTATGGTTCTTTAGGTCGTATTTGATGGCCCGTAAAATTTTAGGCGATCGGGGTCCACGGCTCCCGGGACCACTCGGAAGGCGTAAGTTATAACACACGAAAATATGCAAATCGCGCGGAGTTCTAGTTTTTTGGCCGAAAACTGCAAAGCATTTGGAACGATCATGGTGGGGCAGTGACTATGGTACCTTAGGTCGTATTTGATAGTCCGGAAAAATTTTAGGCGATCGGGGTCCGCGGCTACCCAAACCACTTGGAAGGCGTGGTATAGCACACGAAAATATGGGAATCGGGCGTAATTCTAGTTTTTTGGCCGAAAAATGCAAAAAATGAGAAACGATGATGGCGGGCGGTTACTATGGTTCCTTAGGTCGTATTTGACGACCCGAAATTTTTTTAGGCGATCGGGGTCCGGGGGTCCCGGTACCACTTGGAAGGGTGGGCAATAGCACACAAAAATATTGTAATCGGGCGGAATTCTAGTTTTTTGGCCGAAAAACGCAACAAATGAGGAATGATCATGGCTGGGCGGTGACTATGGTTCCTTAGGTCGTATTTGATAGTCCGGAAAAATTTTAGGTGATAGGGGTCCGGAGTTCCCGGGTTCACTTCGAAGGCGTGGGCTATAGGACACGAAAATATGGGAATCGCGCGGAATTCTAGTTTTTTGGCCGAAAAAAGGAAAAAACTTGGAACGATCATGGCTGGGCGGTGACTATGGTTCCTAAGGTCTTATTTGATAGTCCGGAAAAATTTTAGCCGATAGGGGTCCGGAGACCTGGGACCACTCGGAAGGCGTGACACACAAAAATATGGGATAGCGCGGAATTCTAGTTGTCTTGCCGAAAAATTCAAAAAATGAGGAACGATCATGGCGAGGCGGATACTATAGTTCCTTAGGTCGTATTTGATAGTCCGAAAAAATTTTAGGCGATAGGGGTCCGGAGGTCCCGGGACCACTCGGAAGGTGTGGGCTATAACACACAAAAATATGGGAATCGCGCGAAATTCTAGTTGTTTGGCCGAAAAACGCAAAAAATGAGGAACGATCATTGCGGGGCGGATACTATGGTTCCTTAGGTCGTATTTGATAGTCCGGAAAAATAATAGGCGATAGGGGTGAGGAGGTCCCGGGACCACTCGAAAGGCATGGGCTATAAAACACAAAAATATGGGAATCGCGCGGAATTCTAGTTGTTCGGCCAAAAAACGCAAAAATGAGGAACGAGCATGGCGGGGCAGTGACTATGGTTCCTTAGGTCCTATTTAATAGTCCGGAAAATTTTTAGGCGATCTGGCTCCGGGGGGCCCGACCCACTCGGAAGGCGTGGGCGATAGCACACAAAAATATGGGAATCATGCGGAATTCTAGTTTTTTGGCCAAAAAATGTAAAAAATGAGGAACGATCATGGCGAGGCGGTGACTATGGTTCCTTAGGTCCTTATTGATGGCCCGAAAATTTTTTAGGCGATCCGAGTCCGGCGGCCCGGCCCACTCGGAAGGCGAGGGCAATAGCACACTAAAAAAGGTAATCGAGCGGAATTCTAGTTTTTTGGCCGAAAAACGCAATAAATGAGGAACGATCATGGCGGGGCAGTGACTATGGTTCCTTAGGTCATATTTGATAGTCCGAAAAATTTTTAGGCGATAGGGGTCAGGAGGTCCCGGGACCACTCGGAAGACGTGGGCTATAACACACAAAAATATGAAAATCGCGCGAAAATCTAGATGTTCGGCCGAAAAACGCAAAAAATGAGGAACGATCATGGCGGTGTGGTTACTATGGTTCCTTAGGTCGTATTTGATGGCCCGGAAAAGTTTTAGGCGATCGGGGTTCGGGGTTCCTGGGACCCCTTGGAAGGCGTGGGCTAAAGCACACGAAAATATGGAAATCGCGCGGAATTCTAGTTTTTTGGCTGAAAAACACAAAAGACTAGGAACGATCATGGAGGGGCGGTGACTATGGTTCCTTAAGTCGTATTTGATAGTCCAGAAAATTTTTAGGCGATCCGGCTCCGGGGGGCCCGACCCACTTGGAAGGCGTGGGCGATAGCACACAAAAATATGGGAATCAGGCGGAATTCTAGTTTTTTGGCCAAAAAATACAAAAAATGAGGAACGATCATGGAAAGGCAGTGACTATGGTTCCTTAGGTCCTAATTGATGGCCCGAAATATTTTTAGGCGATCCGAGTCCGGCGGCCCGGCCCACTCGGAAGGCGTGGGCAATAGCACACAAAAATATGGTAATCGAGCGGAATTCTAGTTTTTTGGTCGATAAACGCAATAAATGAGGAACGATCATGGCAGGGCAGTGACAATGGTTCTTTAGGTCGTATTTGATGGCCCGAAAAATTTTAGGCGATCGGGGTCCACGGCTCCCGGGACCACTCGGAAGGCGTAAGCTATTGCACACGAAAATATGCAAATCGCGCGGAGTTCTAGTTTTTTGGCCGAAAAATGCAAAGCATTTGGAACGATCATGGTGGGGCAGTGACTATGGTACCTTAGGTCGTATTTGATAGTCCGGAAAAATTTTAGGCGATCGGGGTCCGCGGCTCCCCGGACCACTTGGAAGGCGTGGGTATAGCACACGAAAATATGGGAATCGGGCGTAATTCTAGTTTTTTGGCCGAAAAATGCAAAAAATAAGAAACGATGATGGCGGGCGGTTACTATGGTTCCTTAGGTCGTATTTGACGGCCCGAAAATATTTTAGGCGATTGGGGTCCGGGGGTCCCGGAACCACTTGGAAGGGTGGGCAATAGCACACAAAAATATTGTAATCGGGCAAAATTAGTTTTTTGGCCGAAAAACGCAACAAATGAGGAATGATCATGGCTGGGCGGTGACTATGGTTCCTTATGTCGTATTTGATAGTCCGGAAAATTTTTAGGCGATAGGGGTCCGGAGTTCCCGAGTTCACTTCGAAGGCTTGGGCTATAGGACACGAAAATATGGGAATCGCACGGAATTCTAGTTTTTTGGCCGAAAAACGGAAAAAACGAGGAACGATCATGGCTGGGCGGTGACTATGGTTCCTTAGGTCTTATTTGATAGTCCGGAAAAATTTTAGACGATAGGGGTCCGGAGACCCGGGACCACTCGGAAGGCGTGGGCTATAACATACAAAAATGTGGGATAGCGCGGAATTCTAGTTGTTTGGCCGAAAAACGCAAAAAATGAGGAACGATCATGGCCGGGCGGATACTATGGTTCCTTAGGTCGTATTTGATAGTCCGGAAAAATTTTAGGCAATAGGGGTCCGGAGGTCCCGGGACCACTTGGAAGGCGTGGGCTATAACACACAAAAATATGGGAATCGCGCGGAATTCTAGTTGTTTGGCCGAAAAATGCAACAAATGAGGAACGATCATGGCGGGGGGTTACTATGGTTTCTTAGGTCGTATTTTAGGCGATCGGGGTTCCCGGGACCCCTTGGAAGGCGTGAGCTAAAGCACACAAAAATATGGAAATCGCGCGGAATTCTAGTTTTTTATCTGAAAAACGCAAAAGGCAAGGAACGATCATGGCGGGGCGGTGACTATGGTTCCTTAGGTCGTATTTGATAGTCCGGAAAATTTTTAGGCGATCCGGCCCCGGGAGGCCCGACCCACTCGGAAGGCGTGGGCGATAGCACACAAAAATATGGGAATCGGGCAGAATTCTAGTTTTTTGGCCAAAAAATACAAATAATGAGGAACGATTATGGCGAGGTGGTGACTATGGTTACTTAGGTCCTTATTGATGGCCCGAAAATTTTTTAGGCGATCCGAGTCCGACGGCCCGGCCCATTCGGAAGGCGTGGGCAATAGCACACAAAAATATGGTAATCGAGCGGAATTCTAGTTTTTTGGCCGAAAAACACAATAAATGAGGAACGATCATGGCGGGGTGGTGACTATGGTTCTTTAGGTCGTATTTGATGGCCCGTAAAATTTTAGGCGATCGGGGTCCACGGCTCCCGGGACCACTCGGAAGGCGTAAGTTATAACACACGAAAATATGCAAATCGCGCGGAGTTCTAGTTTTTTGGCTGAAAACTGCAAAGCATTTGGAACGATCATGGTGGGGCAGTGACTATGGTACCTTAGGTCGTATTTGATAGTCCGGAAAAATTTTAGGCGATCGGGGTCCGCGGCTACCCGGACCACTTGGAAGGCGTGGTATAGCACACGAAAATATGGGAATCGGGCGTAATTCTAGTTTTTTGGCCGAAAAATGCAAAAAATGAGAAACGATGATGGCGGGCAGTTACTATGGTTCCTTAGGTCGTATTTGACGACCCGAAATTTTTTTAGGCGATCGGGGTCCGGGGGTCCCGGTACCACTTGGAAGGGTGGGCAATAGCACACAAAAATATTGTAATCGGGCGGAATTCTAGTTTTTTGGCCGAAAAATGCAACAAATGAGGAATGATCATGGCTGGGCGGTGACTATGGTTCCTTAGGTCGTATTTGATAGTCCGAAAAAATTTTAGGCGATAGGGGTTCGGAGTTCCTGGGTTCACTTGGAATGCGTGGGCTATAGGACACGAAAATATGGGAATCACGCGGAATTCTAGTTTTTTGGCCGAAAAACGGAAAAAACTAGGAACGATCATGGCTGGGCGGTAACTATGGTTCCTTAGGACTTATTTGATAGTCCGGAAAAATTTAGGCGATAGGGGACCGGAGACCCGGGACCACTCGGAAGGTGTGGGCTATAACACACAAAAATATGGGATAGCGCGGAATTCTAGTTGTTTGGCCGAAAAACGCAAAAAATGAGGAACGATCATGGCGGGGCGGATACTATGGTTCCATAGGTCGTATTTGATAGTCCGGAAAAATTTTAGGCGATAGGGGTCCACGGCTCCCGGGACCACTCGGAAGGCGTAAGCTATAGCACACTAAAATATGCAAATCGCGCGGAATTCTAGTTTTTTGGCCGAAAAATGCAAAGCATTTGGAACGATCATGGTGAGGCGGTGACAATGGTACCTTAGGTCGTATTTGATAGTCCGAAAAAGTTTTAGGCGATCGGGGTCCGCGGCTCCCCGGACCACATGGAAGGCGTGGGTATAGCACACGAAAATATGGGAATCGGGCGTAATTCTAGTTTGTTGGCCGAAAAATGCAAAAAATGAGAAACGATGATGGCGGGGCGGTTACTATGGTTCCTTAGGTCGTATTTGACGGCCCGGAAAAATTTTAGGCGATCGGGGTCCGGGGGTCCTGGAACCACTTGGAAGGGTGGGCAATAGCACACAAAAATATTGTAATCGGGCGGAATTCTAGTTTTTTGGCCGAAAAACGCAACAAATGAGGAATGATCATGGCTGGGCGGTGACTATGGTTCCTTAGGTCGTATTTGATAGTCCGGAAAAATTTTAGGCGATAGGGGTTCGGAGTTCCTGGGTTCACTTGGAATGCGTGGGCTATAGGACACGAAAATATGGGAATCGCGCAGAATTCTAGTTTTTTGGCCGAAAAACGGAAAAAACTAGGAACGATCATGGCTGGGCGGTAACTATGGTTCCTTAGGTCTTATTTGATAGTCCGGAAAATTTTAGGCGATAGGGGTCGGGAGACCCGGGACCACTCGGAAGGTGTGGGCTATAACACACAAAAATATGGGATAGCGCGGAATTCTAGTTGTTTGGCCGAAAAACGCGAAAAATGAGGAACGATCATGGCGGGGTGGATACTATGGTTCCTTAGGTCGTATTTGATAGTCCGGAAAAATTTTAGGCGACAGGGGTCCGGAGGTCCCGGGACCACTCGGAAGGCGTGGACTATAACACACAAAAATATGGGATAGCGCGGAATTCTAGTTGTCTGGCCGAAAAACGCAAAAAATGAGGAACGATCATGGCGGGGCGGATACTATGGTTCCTTAGGTCGTATTTGATAGTCCGGAAAAATTTTAGGCGATAGGGGTCCGGAGGTCCCGGGACCACTCGGAAGGTGTGGGCTATAACACACAAAAATATGGGAATCGCGCGAAATTCTAGTTGTTTGGCCGAAAAACGCAAAAAATGAGGAACGATCATTGCGGGGCGGATACTATGGTTCCTTAGGTCGTATTTGATAGTCCGGAAATATAATAGGCGATAGGGGTGAGGAGGTCCCGGGACCACTCGGAAGGCGTGGGCTATAAAACACAAAAATATGGGAATCGCGCGGAATTCTAGTTGTTCGGCCGAAAAATGCAAAAAATGAGGAACGATCATGGCGGGGTGGTTACTATGGTTCCTTAGGTCGTATTTGATGGCCCAGAAAATTTTTAGGCGATCGGGTTTCGGGGTTCCCAGGACCCCTTGGAAGGCGTGGGCTAAAGCACACGGAAATATGGAAATGTCACGGAATTCTAGTTTTTTGGCTGAAAAATGCAAAAGACTAGGAACGATCATGGCGGGGCGGTGACTATTGTTCCTTAGGTCCTATTTGATAGTCCAGAAAATTTTTAGGCGATCCGGCTCCGGGGGGCCCGACCCACTCGGAAGGCGTGGGCGATAGCACACAAAAATATGGGAATCATGCGGAATTCTAGTTTTTTGACCAAAAAATGCAAAAAATGAGGAACGATCATGGAGAGGCGGTGACTATGGTTCCTTAGGTCCTTATTGATGGCCCGAAAATTTTTTAGGCGATCCGAGTTAGGCGGCCCGGCCCACTCGGAAGGCGAGGGCAATAGCACACAAAAAAAGGTAATCGAGCGGAATTCTAGTTTTTTGGCCAAAAAATGCAATAAATGAGGAACAATCATGGCGGGGCGGTGACTATGGTTCCTTAGGTCGTATTTGATGGCCCGGAAAATTTTAGGCGATCGGGGCCCACGGCTCCCGGGACCACTCGGAAGGCGTAAGCTATAGCACACTAAAATATGCAAATCGCGCGGAATTTTAGTTTTTTGGCCGAAAAATGCAAAGCATTTGGAACGATCATGGTGAGGCGGTGACTATGGTACCTTAGGTCGTATTTGATAGTCCGAAAAAGTTTTAGGCGATCGGGGTCCGCGGCTCCCCGGACCACATGGAAGGCGTGGGTATAGCACACGAAAATATGGGAATCGGGCGTAATTCTAGTTTGTTGGCCGAAAAATGCAAAAAATGAGAAACGATGATGGCGGGGCGGTTACTATGGTTCCTTAGGTCGTATTTGACGGCCCGGAAAAATTTTAGGCGATCGGGGTCCGGGGGTCCCGGAACCACTTGGAAGGATGGGCAATAGCACACAAAAATATTGTAATCGGACGGAATTCTAGTTTTTTGGCCGAAAAACGCAACAAATGAGGAATGATCATGGCTGGGCGGTGACTATGGTTCCTTAGGTCGTATTTGATAGTCCGGAAAAATTTTAGGCGATAGGGGTTCGGAGTTCCTGGGTTCACTTGGAATGCGTGGGCTATAGGACACGAAAATATGGGAATCGCGCGGAATTCTAGTTTTTTGGCCGAAAAACGGAAAAAACTAGGAACGATCATGGCTGGGCGGTAACTATGGTTCCTTAGGTCTTATTTGATAGTCCGGAAAATTTTAGGCGATAGGGGTCGGGAGACCCGGGACCACTCGGAAGGTGTGGGCTATAACACACAAAAATATGGGATAGCGCGGAATTCTAGTTGTTTGGCCGAAAAACGCGAAAAATGAGGAACGATCATGGCGGGGTGGATACTATGGTTCCTTAGGTCGTATTTGATAGTCCGGAAAAATTTTAGGCGACAGGGGTCCGGAGGTCCCGGGACCACTCGGAAGGCGTGGACTATAACACACAAAAATATGGGATAGCGCGGAATTCTAGTTGTCTGGCCGAAAAACGCAAAAAATGAGGAACGATCATGGCGGGGCGGATACTATGGTTCCTTAGGTCGTATTTGATAGTCCGGAAAAATTTTAGGCGATAGGGGTCCGGAGGTCCCGGGACCACTCGGAAGGTGTGGGCTATAACACACAAAAATATGGGAATCGCGCGAAATTCTAGTTGTTTGGCCGAAAAACGCAAAAAATGAGGAACGATCATTGCGGGGCGGATACTATGGTTCCTTAGGTCGTATTTGACAGTCCAGAAAAATAATAGGCGATAGGGGTGAGGAGGTCCCGGGACCACTCGGAAGGCGTGGGCTATAAAACACAAAAATATGGGAATCGCGCGGAATTCTAGTTGTTCGGCCGAAAAACGCAAAAAATGAGGAATGATCATGGCGGGGTGGTTACTATGGTTCCTTAGGTCGTATTTGATGGCCCGGAAAATTTTTAGGCGATCGGGGTTCGGGGTTCCCAGGACCCCTTGGAAGGCGTGGGCTAAAGCACACGGAAATATGGAAATCTCACGAAATTCTAGTTTTTTGGCTGAAAAACGCAAAAGACTAGGAACGATCATGGCGGGGCGGTGACTATTGTTCCTTAGGTCCCATTTGATAGTCCGGAAAATTTTTAGGCAATCCCGCTCTGGGGGGCCCGACCCACTCGGAAGGCGTGGGCGTTAGCACACAAAAATATGGGAATCATGCGGAATTCTAGTTTTTTGGCCAAAAAATGCGAAAAATGATGAACGATCATGGCGAGGCGGTGACTATGGTTCCTTAGGTCCTTATTGATGGCCCGAAAATTTTTTAGGCGATCCGAGTCCGGCGGCCCGGCCCACTTGGAAGGCGAGGGCAATAGCACATAAAAAAGGTAATCGAGCGGAATTCTAGTTTTTTGGCCGAAAAATGCAATAAATGAGGAACGATCATGGCGGGGCGGTGACTATGGTTCCTTAGGTCGTATTTGATGGCCCAAAAAATTTTAGGCGATAGGGGTTCGGAGTTCCTGGGTTCACATGGAAGGCGTGGGCTATAGGACACGAAAATATGGGAATCGCGCGGAATTCTAGTTTTTTGGCCGAAAAACGGAAAAAAACTAGGAACGATCATGGCTGGGCGGTAACTATGGTTCCTTAGGTCTTATTTGATAGTCTGAAAAATTTTAGCTGATAGGGGTCCGGAGACCCAGGCCCACTCGGAAGGTGTGGGCTATAACACACAAAAATATGGGATAGCGCGGAATTCTAGTTGTTTGGCCGAAAAACGCGAAAAATGAGGAACGATCATGGCAGGGCGGATACTATGGTTCCTTAGGTCGTATTTGATAGTCCGGAAAAATTTTAGGCGATAGGGGTCCGAAGGTCCCGGGACCACTCGGAAGGCGTGGGCTATAACACACAAAAATATGGGAATCGCGCGGAATTCTAGTTGTTTGGCCGAAAAATGCAAAAAATGAGGAATGATCATGGCGGGGTGGATACTATGGTTCCTTAGGTCATATTTGATAGTCCGGAAAAATTTTAGGCGATAGGGGTCAGGAGAGGTCCCGGGACCACTCGGAAGGCGTGGGCTACACACAAAAATATGGGAATCGCGCGGAATTCTAGTTGTTTGGCCGAAAAATACAAAAAATGAGGAACGATCATGGCGGGGTGGTTACTATGGTTTCTTAGGTCGTATTTGATGGGCGGAAAATTTTTAGGCAATCGGGGTTCGGGGTTCCCGGGACCCCTTGGAAGGCGTGGGCTAAAGCACACGAAAATATGGAAATCGCGCGGAATTCTAGTTTTTTGGCTGAAAAACACAAAAGATTAGGAACGATCATGGCGGGGCGGTAACTATGGTTCCTTAGGTCCTAATTGATGGCCCAAAAATTTTTTAGGCGATCCGAGTCCGGCGGCCCGGCCCACTCGAAAGGCGTGGGCAATAGCACACAAAAATATGGTAATCGAGCGGAATTCTAGTGTTTTAGCCAAAAAAACACAATAAATGAGGAACGATCATGGCGGGGCGGTGACTATGGTTCCTTAGGTCGTATTTGATGGCCCAAAAAATTTTAGGCGATCGGGGTCCACGGCTCGCGGGACCACTCGGAAGGCGTAAGCTATAGCACACGAAAATATGCAAATGGCGCGGAGTTCTAGTTTTTTGGCCAAAAAATGCAAAGCATTTGGAACGATCATGGTGGGGCGGTGACTATGGTACCTTAGGTCGTATTTGATAGTCAGGAAAAATTTTAGGCGATCGGGTTCCGCGGCTCCCCGGACCACTTGGAAGGCGTGGGTATAACACGAAAATATGGGAATTTGGCGTAATTCTAGTTTTTTGGCCGAAAAATGCAAAAAATGAGAAACGATGATGGCGGAGCGGTTGCTATGGTTCCTTAGGTCGTATTTGATGGCCCGAAAAAATTTTAGGCGATCGGGGTCTGGGGGTCCCGGAACCACTTGGAAGGGTGGGCAATAGCACACAAAAATATTGTAATCGGGCGGAATTCTAGTGTTTTGGCCGAAAAACGCAACAAATGAGGAATGATCTTGGCTGGGCGGTGACTATGGTTCCTTATGTCGTATTTGATAGTCCAGAAAAATTTTAGGCGATAGGGGTCCGAAGTTCCCGGGTTCACTTGGAAGGCGTGGGCTATAGGACACGAAAATATGGGAATCGAGCGGAATTCTAGTTTTTTGGCCGAAAAACGGAAAAAATTAGGAATGATCATGGCTGGGTGGTGACTATGGTTCCTTAGGTCTTATTTGATAGTCCGGAAAATTTTTAGGCGATAGGGGTCCGGAGACCCGGGACCACTCGGAAGGCATGGGCTATAACACACAAAAATATGGGATCGCGCGGATTCTAGTTGTTTGGCCGAAAAACGCAAAAAATGAGGAACGATCATGGCGGGGCGGATAGTATGGTTCTTTAGGTCGTATTTGATTGTCTGGAAAAATTTTAGGCGATAGGGGTCCGGAGGTCCCGGGACCACTCGGAAGGTGTGGGCTATAACACACAAAAATATGGGAATCGCGCGGAATTCTAGTTGTTTGGCCGAAAAACGCATAAAATAAGGAACGATCATGGCGGGGCGGATACTATGGTTCCTTAGGTCATATTTGATTGCCCGGAAAAATTTTAGGCGATCGGGGTCCGCGGCTCTTGGGACCACTCGGAATGCGTGGGTATAGCACACGAAAATATGGGAATCGGGCGAAATTCTAAGTCTTTTTCAGTAACATGCAAAAAATGTGGAAAGATCTTGGCAGGGCAGTGACTATGGTTCCTTTGGTCTTATTTGATAGTCCGGAAAAATATTAGGCGATAGGGGTCCGGAGGTCCAGGGACCACTCGGAAGGCGTGGGCTATAACACACAAAAATATGGGAATCGCGCGGAATTCTAGTTGTTTGGCCGAAAAATGCAAAAAATGAGGAACGATCATGGCGGGGCGGATACTATAGTTCCTTAGGTCGTATTTGATAGTCCTGAAAAATTTTAGGCGATAGGGGTCAGGAGGTCCCGGGACCACTCGGAAGGCGTGGGCTATAACACACAAAAATATGGGAATCGCGAGGAATTCTATTTGTTTGGCCGAAAAATGCAAAAAATGAGGAACGATCATGGTGGGGTGGTTACTATAGTTACTTAGGTTGTATTTGATAGCCCGGAAAATTTTTATGCGATCGGGGTTCAGGGTTCCCGGGACCCCTTGGAAGGCGTGGGCTAAAGCACACAAAAATATGGAAATCGCACGGAATTCTAGTTTTTTGGCTGAAAAACGCAAAAGACTAGGAACGATCATAGCGGGGTGGTGACTATGGTTCCTTAGGTCGTATTTGATAGTCCGGAAAATTTTTAGGTTATCCAGCTCCGGGGGGCCCGACCCACTCGGAAGGCGTGGGCGATAGCACACAAAAATATAGGAATCGGGCAGAATTCTAGTTTTTTGGCCAAAAAATGCAAAAAAGGAGGAACGATCATGGCGTGACGGTGACTATGGTTCCTTAGGTCCTAATTGATGGCCCGAAAAATTTTTAGGCGATCCGAGTCCGGCGGCCCGGCCCACTCGGAAGGCGTGGGCAATAGCACACAAAAAATGGTAATCCAGCGGAATTCTAGTTTTTTGGCCGAAAAACGCAATAAATGAGGAACGATCATGGCGGGGCGGTGACTATTGTTCCTTAGGTCGTATTTGATGGCCTAGAAAATTTTAGCCGATCGGGGTCCACGGCTCCCGGGAGCACTCGGAAGGCGTAAGCTATAGCACACTAAAATATGCAAATCGCGCGGAGTTCTAGTTTTTTGGCCGAAAAACGAAAGCATTTGGAACGATCATGGTGGGGCGGTGACTATGGTACCTTAGGTCGTATTTGATAGTCCGGAAAAATTTTAGGCGATAGGGGTCCGCGGCTCCCCGGACCAGTTGGAAGGCGTGGGTATAGCAACGAAAATATGGGAATCGGGCGTAACTCAAGTTTTTTGGCCGAAAAATGCAGAAAATGAGAAACGATGATGGCGGGGCGGTTACTATGGTTCCTTAGGTCGTATTTGACAGCCCGGAAAAATTTTAGGCGATAGGGGTCAGGAGGTCCCGGGACCACTCGGAAGGCGTGGGCTATAACACACAAAAATATGGGAATCGCGCGGAATTCTAGTTGTTTGGCCGAAAAACGCAAAAAATGAGGAACGATCATGGCGGGGTGGTTACTATGGTTCCTTAGGTCGTATTTGATGGCCCCAAAATTTTTTAGGCGATCGGGGTTCGGGGTTCCCGGGACCCCTTGGAAGGCGTGGGCTAAAGCACACGAAAATATGGTAATCGAGTGGAATTCTAGTTTTTTGGCCGAAAAACACAATAAATGAGGAACGATCATGGCGGGGCGGTGACTATGGTTCCTTAGGTCGTATTTGATGGCCCGGAAAATTTTAGGCGATCAGGGTCCACGGCTCCCCGGACAGTCGGAAGGCGTAAGCTATAGCACACGAAAATATGCAAATCGAGCGGAGTTCTAGTTTTTTGGCCGTAAAATGCAAAGCATTTGGAACGATCATGGTGGGGCGGTGACTATGGTACCTTAGGTCCTATTTGACTGTCCGGAAAAATTTTAGGCGATCGGGGTCCGCGACTCCCCGGACCACTTGGAAGGCGTGGGTATAGCACACGAAAATATGGGAATCTGGCGTAATTCTAGTTTTTTGGCCGAAAAATGCAAAAAATGAGAAACGATGATGGCGGGGCGGTTACTATGGTTCCTTAGGTCGTATTTGACGGCCCGGAAAAATTTTAAGTGATCGGGGTCCGGGGGTCCCGGAACCACTTGGAAGGGTGGGCAATAGCACTGAAAAATATTGTAATCAGGCGGAATTCTAGTTTTTGGCGGAAAAACGCAACAAATGAGGAATGATCATGGCTGGGCGGTGACTATGGTTCCTTAGGTCGTATTTGATAGTCCGGAAAAATTTTAGGCGATAGGGGTCTGGAGACCCGGGACCACTCGGAAGGCGTGGGCTATAATAAACAAAAATATGGGATCGCGCGGAATTCTAGTTGTTTGGCCGAAAAACGCAAAAAATGAGGAACGATCATGGCGGGGCGGATACTATGGTTCCTTAGGTCGTATTTGATAGTCCAGAAAAATTTTAGGCGATAGGGGTCCGGAGGTCCCGGGACCACTCGGAAGGTGTGGGCTATAACACACAAAAATATGGGAATCGCGCGGAATTCTAGTTGTTTGGCCGAGAAACGCAAAAATTGAGAAACGATCATTGAGGGGTGGTTACTATGGTTCCTTATGTCGTATTTGATGGCCCGAAAAATTTTTAGGCGATAGGGGTTCGGGGTTCCCGGGACCCCTTGGAAGGCGCGGGCTAAAGCACACGAAAATATGGAAATCGCGCGGAATTTTAGTTTTTTGGCTGAAAAACGCAAAAGACTAGGAATGATCATGGCGGGGCGGTGACTATGGTTCCTTAGGTCGTATTTGATAGTCCGGAAAATTTTTAGGCGATCCGGCTCCGGGGGGCCCGACCCACTCGGAAGGCATGGGCGATAGCACACAAAAATATGGGAATCGGGCGGAATTCTAGTTTTTTGGCCAAAAAATGCAAAAAATAAGGAACGATCATGGCGAGGCGGTGACTATTGTTCCTTAGGTCCTAATTGATGGCCCGAAAAATTTTTAGGCGATCCGAGTCCGGCGGCCTGGCCCACTTGGAAGGCGTGGGCAATAGCACACAAAAATATGGTAATCGAGCGGAATTCTAGTTTTTTGGCCGAAAAACACAAAAATTGAGGAACGATCATGGTGGGGCGGATACTATGGTTCCTTAGGTCGTATTTGATATTCCGGAAAAATTTTAGGCGATAGGGGTCAGGTGGTCCCGGGACCACTCAGAGGCGTGGGCTATAACACACAAAAATATGGGAATCGCGCGGATTTCTAGTTGTTTGGCCGAAAAACGCAAAAAATGAGGAACGATCATGGCGGGGTGGTTACTATGGTTCCTTAGGTCGTATTTGATGGCCCAGAAAATTTTTAGGCGATCGGGGTTCCCGGGACTCCTTGGAAGGCGTGGGCTAAAGCACACGAAATTATGGAAATCGCGCGAAATTCTAGTTTTTTGGCTGAAAATCACAAAAGACTAGGAACGATCATGGCGGGGCAGTGACTATGGTTCCTTAGGTCGTATTTGATAGTCTGGAAAATTTTTAGGCGATCCGGCTCCGGGGGGCCCGACCCACACGGAAGGCGTGGGCGATAGCACACAAAAATATGGGAATCGGGTGGAATTCTAGTTTTTAGGCCAAAAAATGCAAACAATGAGGAACGATCATGGCGAAGCGGTGACTATGGTTCCTTAGGTCCTAATTGATGGCCCGAAAAGTTTTTAGGGAATCCGAGTCCGGCGGCTCGGACCACTCGGAAGGCATGCGCAATAGCACACAAAAATATGGTAATCGAGCGGAATTTTAGTTTTTTGGCCGAAAAACGCAATAAATGAGGAACGATCATGGCGGGGCGGTGACTATTGTTCCTTAGGTCTTATTTGATGGCCCGAAAAATTTTAGGCGATAGGGGTCAGGAGGTCCCGGGACCACTCGGAAGGCGTGGGCTATAACACACAAAAATATGGGAATCGCGCGGAATTCTAGTTGTTTTGCCGAAAAATATAAAAAAAAGAGGAACGATCATGGCGGGGCAGATACTATGGTTCCTTAGGTCGTATTTGATAGTTCGGAAAAATTTTAGGCGATAGGGGTCAGGAGGTCCCGGGACCACTCGGAAGGCGTGGGCTATAACACACAAAAATATGGGAATCACGCGGAATTCTAGTTCTTTGGCCAAAAAACGCAAAAAATGAGGAACGATCATGGCGGGGTGGTTACTATGGTTCCTTAGGTCGTATTTTATGGCCTGGAAAATTTTTAGGCGATTAGGGTTCGGTGTTTCCGGGACCCCTTGGAAGGCGTGGGCTAAAGCACACGAAAATATGAAAATCGCGCGGAATTCTAGTTTTTTGGCTGAAAAACGCAAAAGACTAGGAACGATCATGGAGGGGCGGTGACTATGGTTCCTTATGTAGTATTTGATAGTCCGGAAAATTTTTAGGCGATCCGGCTCCGGGGGCCCCGACCCACTCGGAAGGCGTGGGCGATAGCACACAAAAATATGGGAATCGGGCGAAATTCTAGTTTTTTGGCCAAAAAATGAGGAACGATCATGGCGAGGAGATGACTATGGTTCCTTAGGTCTTATTTGATGGCCCGGAAAATTTTAGGCGATCGGGGTCCACGGCTCCCGGGACCACTCGGAAGGCGTAAGCTATAGCACTCGAAAATATGCAAATCGCACGGAGTTCTAGTTTTTTGGCCAAAAATGCAAAGCATTTGGAATGATCATGGTGGGGCGGTGACTATGGTACCTTTGGTCCTATTTGATAGTCCGGAAAAATTTTAGGCGATCGGGGTCCGCGGCTCCCCGGACCACTTGGAAGGCGTTGGTATAGCACACGAAAATATGGGAATCGGGCGTAATTCTAGTTTTTTGCCCGAAAAATGCAAAAAATGAGAAACGGTGATGGCGGGGCGGTTACTATGGTTCCTTAGGTCGTATTTGACGGCCCAGAAAAATTTTAGGCGATCGGGGTCCGGGGGTCCCGGAACCACTGGGAAGAGTGGGCAATAGCACACAAAATATTGTAATCGGGCGGAATTCTACTTTTTTGGCCGAAAAACGCAACAAATGAGGAATGATCATGGCTGGGCGGTGACTATGGTTCCTTAGGTCGAATTTGATTGTCTGGAAAAATTTTAGGCGATAGGGGTCCTGAGGTCCCGGGACCACTCGGAAGGTGTGGGCTATAACACACAAAAATATGGGAATCGCGCGGAATTCTAGCTGTTTGGCCGAAAAACGCAAAAAATAAGGAACGATCATGGAAGGGCGGATACTATGGTTCCTTAGGTCGTATTTGATTGCCCGGAAAATTTTTAGGCGATCGGGGTTCGGGGTTCCCGGGACTCCTTGGAAGGCGTGGGCTAAAGCACACGAAAATATGGGAATCGGGCGAAATTCTAGGTCTTTTTCAGTAACATGCAAAAAATGTGGAAAGATCTTGGAAGGGTGTTGACTATGGTTCCTTTGGTCTTATTTGATAGTCCGGAAAAATATTAGGCAATAGGGGTCCGGAGGTCCCAGGACCACTCGGAAGGCATGGGCTATAACACACAAAAATTTGGGAATCGCGCGGAATTCTAGTTGTTTGGCCGAAAAATGCAAAAAAAGAGGAACGATCATGGCGGGGCGGATACTATGGTTCCTTAGGTCGTATTTGATAGTCCGGAAAATTTTTAGGCGATAGGGGTCAGGAGGTCCCGGGACCACTCGGAAGGCGTGGGCTATAACACACAAAAATATGGGAATCGCGCGGAATTCTAGTTCTTTGGCCAAAAAATGCAAAAAATGAGGAACGATCATGGCGGGGTGGTTACTATGGTTCCTTAGGTCGTATTTTATGGCCTGGAAAATTTTTAGGCGATCAGGGTTCGGGGTTCCCGGGACCCCTTGGAAGGCGTGGGCTAAAGCACACGAAAATATGAAAATCACGCGGAATTCTAGTTTTTTGGCTGAAAAACGCAAAAGACTAGGAACGATCATGGAGGGACGGTGACTATGGTTCCTTATGTTGTATTTGATAGTCCGGAAAATTTTTAGGCGATCCGGCTCCGGAGGGCCCGACCCACTCGGAAGGCGTGGGCGATAGCACACAAAAATATGGGAATCGGGCGAAATTCTAGTTTTTTGGCCAAAAAATGCAAAAAATGAGGAACGATCATGGCAAGGCGGTGACTATGGTTCCTTAGATCCTATTTGATGGCCCGAAAAGTTTTTAGGCGATCCGAGTCCGGCGGCCCGGCCCACTCGGAAGGCGTGGGCAGTAGCACACAAAAATATATGGTAATGGAGCGGAATTCTAGTTTTTTGGCCGAAAAATGCAATAAATGAGGAACGATCATGGCGGGGCGGTGACTATGGTTCCTTAGGACTTATTTGATTGCCCGGAAAATGTTAAGCGATCGGGGTCCACGGCTCCAGGGACCACTCGGAAGGCGTAAGCTATAGCACACGAAAATATGCAAATCGCGCGGAGTTCTAGATTTTTGGCCAAAAAATGCAAAGCATTTGGAATGATCATGGAGGGGCGGTGACTATGGTTCGTTATGTCATATTTGATAGTCCGGAAAATTTTTAGGCGATCCGGCTCCGGGGGGCCCGACCCACTCGGAAGGCGTGGGCGATAGCACACAAAAATATGGGAATCGGCCGAAATTCTAGTTTTTTGGCCAAAAAATGCAAAAAAATGAGGAACGATCATGGCGAGGTTGTGACTATGGTTCCTTAGGTCTTATTTGATGGCCCGGAAAATTTTAGGCGATCGGGGTCCACGGCTCCCGGGACCACTCGGAAGGCGTAAGCTATAGCACTCGAAAATATGCAAATCGCACGGAGTTCTAGTTTTTTGGCCAAAAAATGCAAAGCGTTTGGAATGATCATGGTGGGGCGGTGACTATGGTACCTTAGGTCATATTTGATAGTCCGGAAAAATTTTAGGCGATCGGGGTCCGCGGCTTCCCGGACAACTTGGAAGGCGTGGGTATAGCACACGAAAATATGGGAATCGGGCGTAATTCTAGTTTTTTGGCCGAAAAATGCAAAAAATGAGAAACGGTGATGGCGGGGCGGTTACTATGGTTCCTTAGGTCGTATTTGACGGCCCAGAATAATTTTAAGCGATCGGGGTCCGGGGGTCACGGAACCACTGGGAAGAGTGGGCAATAACACACAAAATATTGTAATCGGGCGGAATTCTACTTTTTTTGGCCGAAAAACGCAACAAATGAGGAATGATCATGGCTGGGCGGTGACTATGGTTCCTTAGGTCGAATTTGATTGTCCGGAAAAATTTTAGGCGATAGGGGTCCTGAGGTCCCGGGACCACTCGGAAGGTGTGGGCTATAACACACAAAAATATGGGAATCGCGCGGAATTCTAGCTGTTTGGCCGAAAAACGCAAAAAATAAGGAACGATCATGGCAAGGCGGATACTATGGTTCCTTAGGTCGTATTTGATTGCCCGAAAAATTTTTAGGCGATTCGGGTCCGCGGCTCTTGGGACCACTCGGAATGCGTGGGTATAGCACACGAAAATATGGGAATCGGGCGAAATTCTAGGTCTTTTTCAGTAACATGCAAAAAATGTGGAAAGATCTTGGAAGGGTGGTGACTATGGTTCCTTTGGTCTTATTTGATAGTCCGGAAAAAATTAGGCGATAGGGGTCCGGAGGTCCCAGGACCACTCGGAAGGCATGGGCTATAACACACAAAAATATGGGAATCGCGCGGAATTCTAGTTGTTTGGCCGAAAAATGCAAAAAAAGAGGAACGATCATGGCGGGGCGGATACTGTGGTTCCTTAGGTCGTATTTGATATTCCGGAAAATTTTTAGGCGATAGGGGTCAGGAGGTCCCGGGACCACTCGGAAGGCGTGGGCTATAACACACAAAAATATGGGAATCATGCGGAATTATAGTTCTTTGGCCAAAAAACGCAAAAAATGAGGAACGATCATGGCGGGGTGGTTACTATGGTTCCTTAGGTCATATTTTATGGCCTGGAAAATTTTTAGGCGATCAGGGTTCGGGGTTCCCGGGACCCCTTGGAAGGCGTGGGCTAAAGCACACGAAAATATGAAAATCGCGCGGAATTCTAGTTTTTTGGCTGAAAAACGCAAAAGACTAGGAACGATCATGGAGGGACGGTGACTATGGTTCCTTATGTCGTATTTGATAGTCCGGAAAATTTTTAGGCGATCCGGCTCCGGGGGGCCCGACCCACTCGGAAGGCGTGGGCGATAGCACACAACAATATGGGAATCGGGCGAAATTCTAGTTTTTTGGCCAAAAAATGCAAAAAATGAGGAACGATCATGGCGAGGCGGTGACTATGGTTCCTTAGGTCCTATTTGATGGCCCGAAAAGTTTTTAGACGATCCGAGTCCGGCGGCCCGGCCCACTCGGAAGGCGTGGGCAGTAGCACACAAAAATATATGGTAATGGAGCGGAATTCTAGTTTTTGGCCGAATAACGCAATAAATGAGGAACGATCATGGCGGGGCGGTGACTATGGTTCCTTAGGTCTTATTTGATTGCCTGAAAAATTTTAAGCGATCGGGGTCCACGGCTCCAGGGACCACTCGGAAGGCGTAAGCTATAGCACACGAAAATATGCAAATCGCGCGGAGTTCTAGATTTTTGGCCAAAAAATGCAAAGCATTTGGAACGATCATTGTGGGGCGGTGACTATTGTACCTTAGGTCGTATTTGATAGGGCGGAAAAATTTTAGGCGATCGGGGTCCGCGGCTCCCCGGACCACTTGGAAGGCGTGGGTATAGCACACGAAAATATGGGAATCGGGCGTAATTCTAGTTTTTTGGCCGAAAAATGCAAAAAATGAGAAACGATGATGGAGAGGCGGTTACTATGGTTCCTTAGGTCGTATTTGACGGCCCTGAAAAATTTTAGGTGATCGGGGTCCGGGGGTCCCGGAACCACTGGGAAGGGTGGGCAATAGCACACAAAAATATTGTAATCGCGCGGAATTCTAGTTTTTTGGCCGAAAAACGCAACAAATGAGGAATGATCATGGCTGGGCCGTGACTATGGTTCCTTAGGTCGTATTTGATAGTCTGGAAAAATTTTAGGAGATAGGTGTCCTGAGGTCCTGGGACCACTCGGAAGGTGTGGGCTATAACACACAAAAATATGGGAATCGAGCGGAATTCTAGTTGTTTGGCCGAAAAATGCAAAAAATAAGGAACGATCATGGCGGGGAGGATACTATGGTTCCTTAGGACGTATTTGATTGCCCGGAAAAATTTTAGGCGATCGGCGTCCGCGGCTCTTGGGACCACTCGGAATGCGTGGGTATAGCACACGAAAATATGGGAATCGGGCGAAAATCTACGTCTTTTTAAGTAACATGCAAAAAATGTGGAAAGATCATGGCGAGGCGGTGACTATGGTTCCTTAGGTCCTAATTGATGGCCCGAAAAGTTTTTAGGCGATCCGAGTCCGGCGGCCCGGCGCACTCGGAAGGCGTGGGCTATAAAACACAAAAATATGGGAATCGCGCAGAATTCTAGTTGTTTGGCCGAAAAACTCAAAAAAAGAGGAACGATCATGGCGGGGCGGATAATATGGTTCCTTAGGTCGTATTTGATAGTCCGGAAAAATTTTAGGCGATAGGGGTAAGGAGGTCCCGGGACCACTCGGAAGGCGTGAGCTATAACACACAAAAATATGGGAATCGCGCGGAATTCTAGTTGTTTGGCCGAAAAATGCAAAAAATGAGGAACGATCATGGCGGGGTGGTTACTATGGTTCCTTAGGTCATATTGGATGGCCCGAAAATTTTTTAGGCGATCGGGGTTCGGTGTTCCCGGGACCCCTTGGAATGCGTGCGCTAAAGCACACGAAAATATGGAAATCGCGCGGAATTCTAGTTTTTTGGCTGAAAAATGCAAAAGACTAGGAACGATCATGGTGGGGCATTGACTATGGTTCCTTAGGTCGTATTTGATAGTCCGGAAAATTTTTAGGCGATCCGGCTCCGGGGGGCCCGACCCACTCGCAAGGCGTGGGCGATAGCACACAAAAATATGGGAATCGGGCGGAATTCTAGTTTTTTGGCCAAAAAATGCAAAAAATGAGGAACGATCATGGCGAGGCGGTGACTATGGTTCCTTAGGTCCTAATTGATGGCCCAAAAAGTTTTTAGGCGATCCGAGTCCGGCGGCTCGGCGCACTCAGAAGGCGTGGGCAATAGCACACAAAAATATGGTAATTGAGCGGAATTCTAGTTTTTTGGCCGAAAAACGCAATAAATGAGGAACGATCATGGCGGGGTGGTTACTATGGTTCCTTACGTCGTATTTGATGGCCCAGAAAATTTTAGGCGACCGGGGTTCGGGGGTTCCCGGGACCCCTTGGAAGGCGTGGGCTAAAGCACTCAAAAATATGGAAATCCCGTGGAATTCTAGTTTTTTGGCTGAAAAACGCAAAAGACTAGGAACGATCATGGCGAGGCGGTGACTATGGTTCATTAGGTCGTACTTGATTGACCGGAAAATTTTTAGGCGATCCGGCTCTGGGGGGCCCGACCCACTCAGAAGGCGTGGGCGCGCACAAAAATATGGGAATCGGGCGGAATTCTAGTTTTTTGGCCAAAAAATGCAAAAAAATGAGGAATGATCATGGCGAGGCGGTGACTATGGTTCCTTATGTCCTAATTGATGGCCCGAAAAGTTTTTAGGCGATAAGAGTCCGGCGGCCCGGCCCACTCGGAAGGCTTGGGCAATAGCACACAAAAATATGGTAATGGAGCGGAATTCTAGTTTTTTGGCCGAAAAACGCAATAAATGAGGAACGATCATGGCGGGGAGGTGACTATGGTTCCTTAGGTCTTATTTGATGGCCCGGAAAATTTTAGGCGATCGGGGTCCACGGCTCCCTGAACCACTCGGAAGGCGTAAGCTATAGCACACGAAAATATGCAAATCGCGCGGAGTTCTAGTTTTTTGGCCAAAAAATGCAAAGCATTTGGAACGATCATGGTGGGGTTGTGACTATGGTACCTTAGGTCGTATTTGATAGTCCGGAAAATTTTTAGGCGATCGGGGTCCGCGGCTCCCCGGACCACTTGGAAGGCGTGGGTATAGCACACGAAAATATGGGAATCGGGCGTAATTCTAGTTTTTTGTCCGAAAAATGCAAAAAATGAGAAACGATGATGGCGGGGCGGCTACTATGGTTCCTTAGGTCGTATTTGACGGTCCGGAAAAATTTTAGGCGATCGGGGACCGGGGGTCCCGGAACCACTGGGAAGGGTGGGCAATAGCACACAAAAATATTGTAATCGGGCGGAATTCTAGGTTTTTTTCAGTAACATGCAAAAAATGTGGAAAGATCTTGGCATGGTGGTGACTATGGCTCCTTTGGTCTTATTTGATAGTCCGGAAAAATATTAGGCGATAGGGGTCAGGAGGTCCCGGGACCACTCGGAAGGCGTGGGCTAAAGCACACGAAAATATTAGGCGATACGAGTCCGGCGGCCCGGCCCACTCGGAAGGCTTGGGCAATAGCACACAAAAATATAGTAATGGAGAGGAATTCTAGTTGTTTGGCCGAAAAACGCAAAAAATGAGGAACGATCATGGCGGGGAGGTGACTATGGTTCCTTAGGTCTTATTTGATGGCCCGGAAAATTTTACGCGATCGGGGTCCACGGCTCCCTGGACCACTCGGAAGGCGTAAGCTATAACACACGAAAATATGCAAATCGCGCGGAGTTCTAGTTTTTTGGCCAAAAAATGCAAAGCATTTGGAACGATCATGGTGGGGTTGTGACTATGGTACCTTAGGTCGTATTTGATAGTCCGGAAAATTTTTAGGCGATCGGGGTCCGCGGCTCCCCGGACCACTTGGAAGGCGTGGGTATAGCACACGAAAATATGGGAATCGGGCGTAATTCTAGTTTTTTGTCCGAAAAATGCAAAAAATGAGAAACAATGATGGCGGGGCGGCTACTATGGTTCCTTAGGTCGTATTTGACGGTCCGAAAAAATTTTAGGCGATCGGGGTCCGGGGGTCCCGGAACCACTGGGAAGGGTGGGCAATAGCACACAAAAATATTGTAATCGGGCGGAATTCTAGGTCTTTTTTAGTAACATGCAAAACATATGGAAAGATGTTGGCATGGTGGTGACTATGGTTCCTTTGGTCTTATTTGATAGTCCGGAAAAATATTAGGCGATAGGGGTCCGGAGGTCCCGGGACCACTCGAAAGGCGTGGGCTATAACACACAAAAATATGGGAATCGCGCGAAATTCTAGTTGTTTGGCCGAAAAATGCTAAAAAAGAGGAACGATTATGGCGGGGCGGATACTATGGTTCCTTAGGTCGTATTTGATAGTCCGGAAAAATTTTAGGCGATAGGGGTCAGGAGGTCCCGGGACCACTCGGAAGGCGTGGGCTATAACACACAAAAATATGGGAATCGCGCGGAATTCGAGTTGTTTAGCCGAAAAATGCAAAAAATAAGGAACGATCTTGGCAGGGTGGTGACTATGGTTCCTTAGGTCTTATTTGATAGTCCGGAAAAACATTAGGCGATAGGGGTCCGGAGGTCCCGGGTCCACTCGGAAGGCGTGGGCTAAAGCACACGAAAATATGGAAATCGCGCGGAATTCTAGTTTTTTGGCTAAAAAACGCAAAAGACTAGGAATGATCATGGCGGGGCGGTGACTATGGTTCCTTAGGTCGTATTTTATAGTCCGGAAAATTTTTAGGCGATCCGGCTCCGAGGGGCCCGACCCACTCGGAAGGCGTGGGCGATAGCGCACAAAAATATGGGAATCGGGCAGAATTCTAGTTTTTTGGCCAAAAAATACAAAAAATGAGGAACGATCATGGCGAGGCGGTGACTATGGTTCCTTAGGTCCTAATTGATGGCCCAAAAAGATTTTAGGCGATCCGAGTCCGGCGGCCCGGCGCACTCGGAAGGCGTGGGCAATAGCACACAAAAATATGGTAATCGAGCGGAATTCTAGTTTTTTGGCCGAAAAATGCAATAAATGAGGAACGATCATGGCGGGGCGGTGACTATGGTTCCTTATGTCTTATTTGATGGCCCGGAAAATTTTAGGCGATCGAGGTCCACGGCTCCCGGGACCACTCGGAAGGCATAAGCTATAGCACACGAAAATATGCAAATCGCGCGGAGTTCTAGTTTTTTGGCAAAAAAATGCAAAGCATTTGGAACGATCATGGTGGGGCGGTGACTATGGTACCTTAGGTCGTATTTGATAGTCCGGACAAATTTTAGGCGATCGGGGTCCGCGGCTCCCCGGACCACTTGGAAGGCGTGGGTATAGCACACGAAAATATGGGAATCGGGCGTAATTCTACTTTTTTGGCCGAAAAATGCAAAAAATGAGAAACGATGATGGCGGGGCGGTTACTATGGTTCCTTAGGTCGTATTTCATAGTCCGGAAAAATTTTATGGCGATAGGGGTCCTGAGGTCCCGGGACCACTCGGAAGGTGTGGGCTATAACACACAAAAATATGGGAATCGCGCGGAATTCTAGTTGTTTGGCCGAAAAACGCAAAAAATAAGGAACGATCATGGCGGGGCGGATACTATGGTTCCTTAGGTCGTATTTTATGGCCCGAAAATCTTTTAGGCGACTAGGGTTCGGGGTTTCCGGGACCCCTTGGAAGGCGTGGGCTAAAGCACACGAAAATATAAAAATCGCGCGGAATTCTAGTTTTTTGGCTGAAAAACGCAAAAGACTAGGAACGATCATGGCGGGGCGGTGACTACGGTTCCTAAGGTCGTATTTTATAGTCCGGAAAATTTTTAGGCGATCCGGCTCCGGGGGGCCCGACCCAGTCGGAAGGCGTGGGCGATAGCACACAAAAATATGGGAATCGAGCGGAATTCTAGTTTTTTGGCCAAAAAATGCAAAAAATGAGGAACGATCAAGATGAGGCGGTGACTATGGTTCCTTAGATCCTAATTGATTGCCCGAAAAGGTTTTAGGCGATCCGAGTCCGGCGGCCCGGCGCACTTGGAAGGCGTGGGCAATAGCACACAAAAATATGGTAATCGAGCGGAATTCTAGTTTTTTGGCCGAAAAACGCAATAAATGAGGAACGATCATGGCGGGGCGGTGACTATGGTTCCTTAGGTCTTATTTGATGGCCCGGAAAATTTTAGGCGATCGGGGTCCACGGCTCCCGGGACCACTCGGAAGGCGTAAGCTATAGCACACGAAAATATGCAAATCGCGCGGAGTTCTAGTTTTTTGGCCAAAAAATGCAAAGCATTTGGAACGCTCATGGTGGGGCGGTGACTATGGTACCTTAGGTCGTATTTGATAGTCCGGACAAATTTTAGGCGATCGGGGTCCGCGGCTCCCTGGACCACTTGAAAGGCGTGGGTATAGCACAAGAAAATATGGGAATCAGGCGTAATTCTACTTTTTTGGCTGAAAAATGCAAAAAATGAGAAACGATGATGGCGGGGCGATTACTATGGTTCCTTAGGTCGTATTTGATGGCCCGGAAAATTTTTAGGCGATCGGGGTCCGGGTGTCCCGGAACCACTGGGAAGGGTGGGCAATAGCACACAAAAATATTGTAATCGGGCGGAATTCTAGTTTTTTGGCCCAAAAACACAACAAATGAGGAATGATCATGGCTGGGCGGTGACTATGGTTCCTTAGGTCGTATTTGATAGTCCGGAAAAATTTTAGGCGATAGGGGTCCGGAGTTCCCGGGTTAAGTTGGAAGGCGTGGGCTATAAGACACGAAAATATGGGAATCGCGCGGAATTCTAGTTTTTTGGCCTAAAAACGGAAAACATTAGGAAGGATCATGGCTGGGCGGTGACTATGGTCCCTTAGGTCTTATTTGATAGTCCGGAAAAATTTTAGGCGATAGGGGTCCGGAGACCCGGGACCACTCGGAAGGCGTGTGCTATAACACACAAAAATATTGGAATCGCGCGGAATTCTAGTTGTTTGGCCGAAAAACGCAAAAAAGAGGAACGATCATGGCAGGGCGGATACTATTGTTCCTTAGGTCGTATTTGATAGTCCGGAAAAATTTTAGGCGATAGGGGTCAGGAGGTCCCGGGACCACTCGGAAGGCGTGGGCTATAACACACAAAAATATGGGAATCGCGCGGAATTCTAGTTGTTTGGCCGAAAAATGCAAAAAGTGAGGAACGATCATGGCGAGGCAATGACTATGGTTCCTTAGGTCCTAATTGATGGCCCGAAAAGGTTTTAGGCGATCCGAGTCCGGCGGCCCGGTGCACTCGGAAGGCGTGTGCGCACACAAAAATATGGTAATCGAGCGAAATTCTAGTTTTTTGGCCGAAAAATGCAATAAATGAGGAACGATCATGGCGGGGCGGTGACTATGGTTCCTTAGGTCTTATTTGATGGCCCGAAAAATTTTAGGCGATCGGGGTCCACGGCTCCCGGGACCACTCGGAAGGCGTAAGCTATAGCACACGAAAATATGCAAATCGCGCGGAGTTCTAGTTTTTTGGCCAAAAAATGCAAAGCATTTGGAACGATCATGGTGGGGAGGTGACTATGGTACCTTAGGTCGTATTTGATAGTCCGGAAAAATTTTAGGCGATCGGGGTCCACGGCTCCCCGGACCACTTGGAAGGCGTGGGTATAGCACACGAAAATATGGGAATCGGGTGTAATTCTAGTTTTTTGGCCGAAAATGCAAAAAATGAGAAACTATGATGGCGGGGCGGTTACTCTGGGTCCTTAGGTTGTATTTGACGGCCCGGAAAAATTTTAGGCGATCGGGGTCCGGGGGTCCCGGAACCACTGGGAAGGGTGGGCCACTGGGAAGGGTGGGCAATAGCACTCAAAAATATCGTAATCGGGTGGAATTCTAGTTTTTTTGCCGAAAAACGCAACAAATGAGGAATGATCATGGGTGGGAGGTGACTATGGTTCCTTAGGTCGTATTTGATAGTCCGGCAAAATTTTAGGCGATAGGGGTCCTGAGGTCACGGGACCACTCGGAAGGTGTGGGCATTGCGCGAAATTCTAGTTGTTTGGCCGAAAAATGCAAAAAATAAGGAACGATCATGGCGGGGCGGATACTATGGTTCCTTAGGTCGTATTTGATGGCCCGAAAATCTTTTAGGCGATTGGGGTTCGGGGTTTCCGGGACCTCTTGGAAGGCGTGGGCTAAAGCACACGAAAATATGGAAATCGCGTGAAATTCTAGTTTTTTGGCTGAAAAACGCAAAAGACTAGGAACGATCATGGCGGGGCGGTGACTATGGTTCCTTAGGTCGTATTTTATAGTCCGGAAAATTTTTAGGCGATCCGGCTCCGGGGGGCCCGACCCACTCGGAAGGCGTGGGCGATAGCAGACAAAAATATGGGAATCGGGCGGAATTCTAGTTTTTTGGCCAAAAAATGCAAAAAATGAGGAACGATCATGGCGGGGTGGTTACTATGGTTCCTTAGGTCGTATTTTATGGCCTGGAAAATTTTTAGGCGATCAGGGTTCGGGGTTCCCGGGACCCCTTGGAAGGCGTGGGCTAAAGCACACGAAAATATGAAAATCGCGCGGAATTCTAGTTTTTTGGCTGAAAAACGCAAAAGACTAGGAACGATCATGGAGGAACGGTGACTATGGTTCCTTATGTCGTATTTGATAGTCCGGAAAATTTTTAGGCGATCCGGCTCCGGGGGGCCCGACCCACTCGGAAGGCATGGGCGATAGCACACAAAAATGTGGGAATCGGGCGAAATTCTAGTTTTTTGGCCAAAAAATGCAAAAAATGAGGAACGATCATGGCGAGGCGGTGACTATGGTTCCTTAAGTCCTATTTGATGGCCCGAAAAGTTTTTAGGCGATCCGAGTCCGGCGGCCCGGCCCACTCGGAAGGCGTGGGCAGTAGCACACAAAAATATATGGTAATGGAGCGGAATTCTAGTTTTTTGGCCGAAAAACGCAATAAATGAGGAACGATCATGGTAGGGCGGTGACTATGGTTCCTTAGGTCTTATTTGATTGCCCGGAAAATTTTAAGCGATCGGGGTCCATGGCTCCAGGGACCACTCGGAAGGCGTAAGCTATAGCACACAAAAATATGCAAATCGCGCGGAGTTCTAGATTTTTGGCCAAAAAATGCAAAGCATTTGGAACGATCATGGTGGGGTGGTGACTATGGTACCTTAGGTCGTATTTGATAGGGCGGAAAAATTTTAGGCGATCGGGGTCCGCGGCTCCCCGGACCACTTGGAAGGCGTGGGTATAGCACACGAAAATATGGGAATCGGGCGTAATTCTAGCTTTTTGGCCGAAAAATGCAAAAAATGAGAAACGATGCTGGAGAGGCGGTGACTATGGTTCCTTAGGTCGTATTTGATAGTCTGGAAAAATTTTAGGCGATAGGTGTCCTGAGGTCCTGGGACCACTCGGAAGGTGTGGGCTATATAACACACAAAAATATGGGAATCGAGCGGAATTCTAGTTGTTTGGTCGAAAAATGCAAAAAATAAGGAACGATCATGGCGGGGAGGATACTATGGCTCCTTAGGTCGTATTTGATTGCCCGGAAAAATTTTAGGCGATCGGCGTTTGCGGCTCTTGGGACCACTCGGAATGCGTGGGTATAGCACACGAAAATATGGGAATCGGGCGAAAATCTAGGTCTTTTTCAGTAACATGCAAAAAATGTGGAAAGATCATGGCGAGGCGGTGACTATGGTTCCTTAGGTCCTAATTGATGGCCCGAAAAGTTTTTAGGCGATCCGAGTCCGGCGGCCCGGCGCACTCGGAAGGCGTGGGCTATAAAACACAAAAATATGGGAATCGCGCGGAATTCTAGTTGTTTGGCCGAAAAACTCAAAAAAAGAGGAACGATCATGGCGGGGCGGATACTATGGTTCCTTAGGTCGTATTTGATAGTCCGGAAAAATTTTAGGCGATAGGGGTCAGGAGGTCCCGGGACCACTCGGAAGGCGTGAGCTATAACACACAAAAATATGGGAATCGCGCGGAATTCTAGTTGTTTGGCCAAAAAATGGAAAAAAATGAGGAACGATCATGGCGGGGTGGTCACGATGGTTCCTTAGGTCATATTTGATGGCCCGGAAATTTTTTAGGCGATCGGGGTTCGGGGTTCCCGGGACCCCTTGGAAGGCGTGCGCTAAAGCACACGAAAATATGGAAATCGCGCGGAATTCTAGTTTTTTGGCTGAAAAATGCAAAAGACTAGGAACGATCATGGTGGGGCATTGACTATGGTTCCTTAGGTCCTACTTGATGGCCCGAAAAGTTATTAGGCGATCCGAGTCCGGCGGCCCGGCCCACTCGGAAGGCGTGGGCAGTAGCACACAAAAATATATGGTAATGGAGCGGAATTCTAGTGTTTTGGCCGAAAAACGCAATAAATGAGGAATGATCATGGCGGGGCGGTGACTATGGTTCCTTAGGTCTTATTTGATTGCCCGGAAAATTTTAAGTGATCGGGGTCCACGGCTCCAGGGACCACTCGGAAGGCGTAAGCTATAGCACACGAAAATATGCAAATCGCGCGGAGTTCTAAATTTTTGGCCAAAAAATGCAAAGCATTTGGAACGATCATGGTGGGGCGGTGACTATGGTACCTTAGGTCGTATTTGATAGGGCGGAAAAATTTTAGGCGATCGGGGTCCGCGGCTCCCCGGACCACTTGGAAGGCGTGGGTATAGCACATGAAAATATGGGAATCGGGCGTAATTCTAGTTTTTTGGCCGAAAAATGCAAAAAATGAGAAACGATGATGGAGAGGTGGTTACTATGGTTCCTTAGGTCGTATTTGACGGCCCTGAAAAATTTTAGGTGATCGGGGTCCGGGGGTCCCGGAACCACTGGGAAGGGTGGGCAATAGCACACAAAAATATTGTAATCGGGCGGAATTCTAGTTTTTTGGCCGAAAAACGCAACAAATGAGGAATGATCATGGCTGGGCGGTGACTAAGGTTTCTTAGGTCGTATTTGATAGTCTGGAAAAATTTTAGGCGATAGGTGTCCTGAGGTCCTGGGACCACTCGGAAGGTGTGGGCTATAACACACAAAAATATGGGAATCGAGCGGAATTCTAGTTGTTTGGCCGAAAAATGCAAAAAATAAGGAACAATCATGGTGGGGAGGATACTATGGTTCCTTAGGTCGTATTTGATTGCCCGGAAAAATTTTAGGCGATCGGCGTCCGCGGCTCTTGGGACCACTCGGAATGCGTGGGTATAGCACACGAAAATATGGGAATCGGGCGAAAATCTAGGTCTTTTTCAGTAACATGCAAAAAATGTGGAAAGATCATGGCAAGGCGGTGACTATGGTTCCTTAGGTCCTAATTGATGGCCCGAAAAGTTTTTAGGCGATCCAAGTCCGGCAGCCCGACGCACTCGGAAGGCGTGGGCTATAAAACACAAAAATATGGGAATCGCGCGGAATTCTAGTTGTTTGGCCGAAAAACTCAAAAAAAGAGGAACGATCATGGCGGGGCGGATACTATGGTTCCTTAGGTCGTATTTGATAGTCCGGAAAAATTTTAGGCGATAGGGGTCAGGAGGTCCCGGGACCACTCGGAAGGCGTGAGCTATAACACACAAAAATATGGGAATCACGCAGAATTCTAGTTGTTTGGCCGAAAAATGCAAAACATGAGGAACGATCATGGCGGGGTGGTTACTATGGTTCCTTAGGTCATATTCGATGGCCCGGAAATCTTTTAGGCGATCGGGGTTCGGGGTTCCCGGGACCCCTTGGAAGGCATGCGCTAAAGCACAGGAAAATATGGAAATCGCGCGGAATTCTAGTTTTTTGGCTGAAAAACGCAAAAGACTAGGAACGTTCATGGTGGGGCGTTGACTATGGTTCCTTAGGTCCTACTTGATGGCCCGAAAAGTTTTTAGGCGATCCGAGTCCGGCGGCCCGGCCCACTCGGAAGGCGTGGGCAGTAGCACACAAAAATATATGGTAATGGAGCGGAATTCTAGTGTTTTGGCCGAAAAACGCAATAAATGAGGAACGATCATGGCGGGGCGGTGACTATGGTTCCTTAGGTCTTATTTGATTGCCCGGAAAATTTTAAGCGATCGGGGTCCACGGCTCCAGGGACCACTCGGAAGGCGTAAGCTATAGCACACGAAAATATGCAAATCGCGCGGAGTTCTAGATTTTGGGCCAAAAAATGCAAAGCATTTGGAACGATCATGGTGGGGAGGTGACTATGGTACCTTAGGTCGTATTTGATAGTCCGGAAAAATTTTAGGCGATCGGGGTCCACGGCTCCCCGGACCACTTGGAAGGCGTGGGTATAGCACACGAAAATATGGGAATCGGGTGTAATTCTAGTTTTTTGGCCGAAAATGCAAAAAATGAGAAACTATGATGGCGGGGCGGTTACTATGGGTCCTTAGGTTGTATTTGACGGCCCGGAAAAATTTTAGGCGATCGGGGTCCGGGGGTCCCGGAACCACTGGGAAGGGTGGGCCACTGGGAAGGGTGGGCAATAGCACTCAAAAATATCGTAATCGGGTGGAATTCTAGTTTTTTGGCCGAAAAACGCAACAAATGAGGAATGATCATGGGTGGGAGGTGACTATGGTTCCTTAGGTCGTATTTGATAGTCCGGCAAAATTTTAGGCGATAGTGGTCCTGAGGTCACGGGACCACTCGGAAGGTGTGGGCATCGCGCGGAATTCTAGTTGTTTGGCCGAAAAACGCAAAAAATAAGGAACGATCATGGCGGGGCGGATACTATTGTTCCTTAGGTCGTATTTGATGGCCCGAAAATCTATTAGGCGATTGGGGTTCGGGGTTTCCGGGACCTCTTGGAAGGCGTGGGCTAAAGCACACGAAAATATGGAAATCGCGTGAAATTCTAGTTTTTTGGCTGAAAAACGCAAAAGACTAGGAACGATCATGGCGGGGCGGTGACTATGGTTCCTTAGGTCGTATTTTATAGTCCGGAAAATTTTTAGGCGATCCGGCTCCGGGGGGCCCGACCCACTCGGAAGGCGTGGGCGATAGCAGACAAAAATATGGGAATCGGGCGGAATTCTAGTTTTTTGGCCAAAAAATGCAAAAAATGAGGAACGATCATGGCGGGGTGGTTACTATGGTTCCTTAGGTCGTATTTTATGGCCTGGAAAATTTTTAGGCGATCAGGGTTCGGGGTTCCCGGGACCCCTTGGAAGGCGTGGGCTAAAGCACACGAAAATATGAAAATCGCGCGGAATTCTAGTTTTTTGGCTGAAAAACGCAAAAGACTAGGAACGATCATGGAGGAACGGTGACTATGGTTCCTTATGTCGTATTTGATAGTCCGGAAAATTTTTAGGCGATCCGGCTCCGGGGGGCCCGACCCACTCGGAAGGCATGGGCGATAGCACACAAAAATGTGGGAATCGGGCGAAATTCTAGTTTTTTGGCCAAAAAATGCAAAAAATGAGGAACGATCATGGCGAGGCGGTGACTATGGTTCCTTAAGTCCTATTTGATGGCCCGAAAAGTTTTTAGGCGATCCGAGTCCGGCGGCCCGGCCCACTCGGAAGCCGTGGGCAGTAGCACACAAAAATATATGGTAATGGAGCGGAATTCTAGTTTTTTGGACGAAAAACGCAATAAATGAGGAACGATCATGGCGGGGCGGTGACTATGGTTCCTTAGGTCTTATTTGATTGCCCGGAAAATTTTAAGCGATCGGGGTCCATGGCTCCAGGGACCACTCGGAAGGCGTAAGCTATAGCACACGAAAATATGCAAATCGCGCGGAGTTCTAGATTTTTGGCCAAAAAATGCAAAGCATTTGGAACGATCATGGTGGGGCGGTGACTATGGTACCTTAGGTCGTATTTGATAGGGCGGAAAAATTTTAGGCGATCGGGGTCCGCGGCTCCCCGGACCACTTGGAAGGCGTGGGTATAGCACACGAAAATATGGGAATCGGGCGTAATTCTAGCTTTTTGGCCGAAAAATGCAAAAAATGAGAAACGATGATGGCGGGGAGGTTACTATGGTTCCTTAGGTCGTATTTGACGGCCCTGAAAAATTTTAGGTGATCGGGGTCCGGGGGTCCCGGAACCACTGGGAAGGGTGGGCAATAGCACACAAAAATATTGTAATCGGGCGGAATTCTAGTTTTTTGGCCGAAAAACGCAACAAATGAGGAATGATCATGGCTGGGCGGTGACTATGGTTCCTTAGGTCGTATTTGATAGTCTGGAAAAATTTTAGGCGATAGGTGTCCTGAGGTCCTGGGACCACTCGGAAGGTGTGGGCTATAACACACAAAAATATGGGAATCGAGCGGAATTCTAGTTGTTTGGCCGAAAAATGCAAAAAATAAGGAACGATCATGGCGGGGAGGATACTATGGTTCCTTAGGTCGTATTTGATTGCCCGGAAAAATTTTAGGCGATCGGCGTCCGCGGCTCTTGGGACCACTCGGAATGCGTGGGTATAGCACACGAAAATATGGGAATCGGGCGAAAATCTAGGTCTTTTTCAGTAACATGCAAAAAATGTGGAAAGATTATGGCGAGGCGGTGACTATGGTTCCTTAGGTCCTAATTGATGGCCCGAAAAGTTTTTAGGCGATCCGAGTCCGGCGGCCCGGCGCACTCGGAAGGCGTGGGCTATAAAACACAAAAATATGGGAATCGCGTGGAATTCTAGTTGTTTGGCCGAAAAACTCAAAAAAAGAGGAACGATCATGGCGGGGCGGATACTATGGTTCCTTAGGTCGCATTTGATAGTCTGGAAAAATTTTAGGCGATAGGGGTCAGGAGGTCCCGGGACCACTCGGAAGGCGTGAGCTATAACACACAAAAATATGGGAATCGCGCAGAATTCTAGTTGTTTGGCCGAAAAATGGAAAAAATGAGGAACGATCATGGCGGGGTGGTCACTATGGTTCCTTAGGTCATATTTGATGGCCCGGAAATTTTTTAGGCGATCGGGGTTCGGGGTTCCCGGGACCCCTTGGAAGGCGTGCGCTAAAGCACACGAAAATATGGAAATCGCGCGGAATTCTAGTTTTTTGGCTGAAAAATGCAAAAGACTAGGAACGATCATGGTGGGGCATTGACTATGGTTCCTTAGGTCCTACTTGATGGCCCGAAAAGTTATTAGGCGATCCGAGTCCGGCGGCCCGGCCCACTCGGAAGGCGTGGGCAGTAGCACACAAAAATATATGGTAATGGAGCGGAATTCTAGTGTTTTGGCCGAAAAATGCAATAAATGAGGAACGATCATGGCGGGGCGGTGACTATGGTTCCTTAGGTCTTATTTGATTGCCCGAAAAATTTTAAGTGATCGGGGTCCACGGCTCCAGGGACCACTCGGAAGGCGTAAGCTATAGCACACGAAAATATGCAAATCGCACGGAGTTCTAAATTTTTGGCCAAAAAATGCAAAGCATTTGGAATGATCATGGTGGGGCGGTGACTATGGTACCTTAGGTCGTATTTGATAGGGCGGAAAAATTTTAGGCGATCGGGGTCCGCGGCTCCCCGGACCACTTGGAAGGCGTGGGTATAGCACACGAAAATATGGGAATCGGGCGTAATTCTAGTTTTTTGGCCGAAAAATGCAAAAAATGAGAAACGATGATGGAGAGGCGGTTACTATGGTTCCTTAGGTCGTATTTGACGGCCCTGAAAAATTTTAGGTGATCGGGGTCCGGGGGTCCCGGAACCACTGGGAAGGGTGGGCAATAGCACACAAAAATATTGTAATCGGGCGGAATTCTAGTTTTTTGGCCGAAAAACGCAACAAATGAGGAATGAACATGGCTGGGCGGTGACTATGGTTCCTTAGGTCGTATTTGATAGTCTGGAAAAATTTTAGGCGATAGGTGTCCTGAGGTCCTGGGACCACTCGGAAGGTGTGGGCTATAACACACAAAAATATGGGAATCGAGCGGAATTCTAGTTGTTTGGCCGAAAAATGCAAAAAATAAGGAACGATCATGGCGGGGAGGATACTATGGTTCCTTAGGTCGTATTTGATTGCCCGAAAAAATTTTAGGCGATCGGCGTCCGCGGCTCTTGGGACCACTCGGAATGCGTGGGTATAGCACACGAAAATATGGGAATCGGGCGAAAATCTAGGTCTTTTTCAGTAACATGCAAAAAATGTGGAAAGATCATGGCGAGGCGGTGACTATGGTTCCTTAGGTCCTAATTGATGGCCCGAAAAGTTTTTAGGCGATCCGAGTCCGGCAGCCTGGCGCACTCGGAAGGCGTGGGCTATAAAACACAAAAATATGGGAATCGCGCGGAATTCTAGTTGTTTGGCCGAAAAACTCAAAAAAAGAGGAACGATCATGGCGGGGCGGATACTATGGTTCCTTAGGTCGTATTTGATAGTCCGGAAAAATTTTAGGCGATAGGGGTCAGGAGGTCCCGGGACCACTCGGAAGGCGTGAGCTATAACACACAAAAATATGGGAATCACGCAGATTTCTAGTTGTTTGGCCGAAAAATGCAAAAAATGAGGAACGATCATGGCGGGGTGGTTACTATGGTTCCTTAGGTCATATTCGATGGCCCGAAAATTTTTTAGGCGATCGGGGTTCGGGGTTCCCGGGACCCCTTGGAAGGCGTGCGCTAAAGCACACGAAAATATGGAAATCGCGCGGAATTCTAGTTTTTTGGCTGAAAAACGCAAAAGACTAGGAACGATCATGGTGGGGCGTTGACTATGGTTCCTTAGGTCCTACTTGATGGCCCGAAAAGTTTTTAGGCGATCCGAGTCCGGCGGCCCGGCCCACTCGGAAGGCGTGGGCAGTAGCACACAAAAATATATGGTAATGGAGTGGAATTCTAGTGTTTTGTCCGAAAAACGCAATAAATGAGGAACGATCATGGCGGGGCGGTGGCTATGGTTCCTTAGGTCTTATTTGATTGCCCGGAAAATTTTAAGCGATCGTGGTCAACGGCTCCAGGGACCACTCGGAAGGCGTAAGCTATAGCACACGAAAATATACAAATCGCGCGGAGTTCTAGATTTTGGGCCAAAAAGTGCAAAGCATTTGGAACGATCATGGTGGGGCGGTGAGTATGGTACCTTAGGTCGTATTTGATAGGGCGGAAAAATTTTAGGCGATCGGGGTCCGCGGCTCCCCGGACCACTTGGAAGGCGTGGGTATAGCACACGAAAATATGGGAATCGGGCGTAATTCTAGTTTTTTGGCCGAAAAATGCAAAAAATGAGAAACGATGATGGAGAGGCGGTTACTATGGTTCCTTAGGTCGTATTTGACGGCCCTGAAAAATTTTAAGTGATCGGGGTCCGGGGGTCCCGGAACCACTGGGAAGGGTGGGCAATAGCACACAAAAATATTGTAATCGGGCGGAATTCTAGTTTTTTGGCCGAAAAACGCATCAAATGAGGAATGATCATGGCTGGGCGGTGACTATGGTTCCTTAGGTCGTATTTGATAGTCTGGAAAAATTTTAGGCGATAGGTGTCCTGAGGTCCTGGGACCACTCGGAAGGTGTGGGCTATAACACACAAAAATATGGGAATCGAGCGGAATTCTAGTTGTTTGGCCGAAAAATGCAAAAAATAAGGAACGATCATGGCGGGGAGGATACTATGGTTCCTTAGGTTGTATTTGATTGCCCAGAAAAATTTTAGGCGATCGGTGTCCGCGGCTCTTGGGACCACTCGGAATGCGTGGGTATAGCACACGAAAATATGGGAATCGTGCGAAAATCTAGGTCTTTTTCAGTAACATGCAAAAAATGTGGAAAGATCATGGCGAGGCGGTGACTATGGTTCCTTAGGTCCTAATTGATGGCCCGAAAAGTTTTTAGGCAATCCGAGTCCGGCGGCCCGGCGCACTCGGAAGGCGTGGGCTATAAAACACAAAAATATGGGAATCGCGCGGAATTCTAGTTGTTTGGCCGAAAATCTCAAAAAAAGAGGAACGATCATGGCGGGGCGGATACTATGGTTCCTTAGGTCGTATTTGATAGTCCGGAAAAATTTTAGGCGATAGGGATCAGGAGGTCCCGGGACCACTCGGAAGGCGTGAGCTATAACACACAAAAATATGGGAATCGCACGGAACTCTAGTTGTTTGGCCGAAAAATGCAAAAAATGAGGAACGATCATGGTGGGGTGGTTACTATGGTTCCTTAGGTCATATTTGATGGCCCGGAAAGTTTTTAGGCGATCGGGTTTCTGGGTTCCCGGGACCCCTTGGAAGGCGTGCGCTAAAGCACACGAAAATATTGAAATCGCGCGGAATTCTAGTTTTTTGGCTGAAAAACGCAAAAGACTAGGAACGATCATGGTGGGGCGTTGACTATGGTTCCTTAGGTCCTACTTGATGGCCCGAAAAGTTTTTAGGCGATCCGAGTCCGGCGGCCCGGCCCACTCGGAAGGCGTGGGCAGTAGCACACAAAAATATATGGTAATGGAGCGGAATTCTAGTGTTTTGGCCGAAAAATGCAATAAATGAGGAACGATCATGGCGGGGCGGTGACTATGGTTCCTTAGGTCTTATTTGATTGCCGGAAAATTTTAAGCGATCGGGGTCCACGGCTCCAGGGACCACTCGGAAGGCGTAAGCTATAGCACACGAAAATATGCAAATCGCGCGGAGTTCTAGATTTTTGGCCAAAAAATGCAAAGCATTTGGAACGATCATGGTGGGGCGGTGACTATGGTACCTTAGGTCGTATTTGATAGGGCGGAAAAATTTTAGGCGATCGGGGTCCGCGGCTCCCCGGACCACTTGGAAGGCGTGGGTATAGCACACGAAAATATGGAAATAGGGCGTAATTCTAGTTTTTTGGCCGAAAAATGCAAAAAATGAGAAACGATGATGGAGAGGCGGTTACTATGGTTCCTTAGGTCGTATTTGACGGCCCTGAAAAATTTTAGGTGATCGAGGTCCGGGGGTCCCGGAACCACTGGGAAGGGTGGGCAATAGCACACAAAAATATTGTAATCGGGCGGAATTCTAGTTTTTTGGCCGAAAAACGCATCAAATGAGGAATGATCATGGCTGGGCGGTGACTATGGTTCCTTAGGTCGTATTTGATAGTCTGGAAAAATTTTAGGCGATAGGTGTCCTGAGGTCCTGGGACCACTCGGAAGGTGTGGGCTATAACACACAAAAATATGGGAATCGAGCGGAATTCTAGTTGTTTGGCCGAAAAATGCAAAAAATAAGGAACGATCATGGCGGGGAGGATACTATGGTTCCTTAGGTCGTATTTGATTGCCCAGAAAAATTTTAGGCGATCGTTGTCCGCGGCTCTTGGGACCACTCGGAATGCGTGGGTATAGCACACGAAAATATGGGAATCGGGCGAAAATCTAGGTCTTTTTCAGTAACATGCAAAAAATGTGGAAAGATCATGGCGAGGCGGTGACTATGGTTCCTTAGGTCCTAATTGATGGCCCGAAAAGTTTTTAGGCGATCCGAGTCCGGCGGTCCGGCGCACTCGGAAGGCGTGGGCTATAAAACACAAAAATATGGGAATCGCGCGGAATTCTAGTTGTTTGGCCGAAAAACTCAAAAAAAGAGGAACGATCATGGCGGGGCGGATACTATGGTTCCTTAGGTCGTATTTGATAGTCCGGAAAAATTTTAGGCGATAGGGGTCAGGAGGTCCCGGGACCACTCGGAAGGCGTGAGCTATAACACACAAAAATATGGGAATCGCGCGGAACTCTAGTTGTTTGGCCAAAAAATGCAAAAAATGAGGAACGATCATGGCGGGGTTGTTACTATGGTTCCTTAGGTCATATTTGATGGCCCGAAAAGTTTTTAGGCGATCGGGGTTCTGGGTTCCCGGGACCCCTTGGAAGGCGTGCGCTAAAGCACACGAAAATATGGAAATCGCGCGGAATTCTAGTTTTTTGGCTGAAAAACGCAAAAGACTAGGAACGATCATGGTGGGGCGTTGACTATGGTTCCTTAGGTCCTACTTGATGGCCCGAAAAGTTTTTAGGCGATCCGAGTCCGGCGGCCCGGCCCACTCGGAAGGCGTGGGCAGTAGCACACAAAAATATATGGTAATGGAGCGGAATTCTAGTGTTTTGGCCGAAAAATGCAATAAATGAGGAACGATCATGGCGGGGCGGTGACTATGGTTCCTTAGGTCTTATTTGATTGCCCGGAAAATTTTAAGCGATCGGGGTCCACGGCTCCAGGGACCACTCGGAAGGCGTAAGCTATAGCACACGAAAATATGTAAATCGCGCGGAGTTCTAGATTTTTGGCCAAAAAATTCAAAGCATTCGGAACGATCATGGTGGGGCGGTGACTATGGTACCTTAGGTCGTATTTGATAGGGCGGAAAAATTTTAGGCGATCGGGGTCCGCGGCTCCCCGGACCACTTGGAAGGCGTGGGTATAGCACACGAAAATATGAGAATCGGGCGTAATTCTAGTTTTTTGGCCAAAAAATGCAAAAAATGAGAAACGATGATGGAGAGGCGGTTACTATGGTTCCTTAGGTCGTATTTGACGGCCCTGAAAAATTTTAGGTGATCGGGGTCCGGGGGTCCCGGAACCACTGGGAAGGGTGGGCAATAGCATACAAAAATATTGTAATCGGGCGGAATTCTAGTTTTTTGGCCGAAAAACGCATCAAATGAGGAATGATCATGGCTGGGCAGTGACTATGGTTCCTTAGGTCGTATTTTATAGTCTGGAAAAATTTTAGGCGATAGGTGTCCTGAGGTCCTGGGACCACTCAGAAGGTGTGGGCTATAACACACAAAAATTTGGGAATCGAGCGGAATTCTAGTTGTTTGGCCAAAAAATGCAAAAAAATAAGGAACGATCATGGCGGGGAGGATACTATGGTTCCTTAGGTCGTATTTGATTGCCCGAAAAAATTTTAGGCGATCGGTGTCCGCGGCTCTTGGGACCACTCGGAATGCGTGGGTATAGCACACGAAAATATGGGAATCGGGCGAAAATCTAGGTCTTTTTCAGTAACATGCAAAAAATGTGGAAAGATCATGGCGAGGCGGTGACTATGGTTCCTTAGGTCCTAATTGATGGCCCGAAAAGTTGTTAGGCGATCCGAGTCCGGCGGCCCGGCGCACTCGGAAGGCGTGGGCTATAAAACACAAAAATATGGGAATCGCGCGGAATTCTAGTTGTTTGGCCGAAAAACTCAAAAAAAGAGGAACGATCATGGTGGGGCGGATACTATGGTTCCTTAGGTCGTATTTGATAGTCCGGAAAAATTTTAGGCGATAGGGGGTCAGGAGGTCCCGGGACCACTCGGAAGGCGTGAGCTATAACACACAAAAATATGGGAATCGCGCGGAATTCTAGTTGTTTGGCCGAAAAATGCAAAAAATGAGGAACGATCATGGCGGGGTGGTTACTATGGTTCTTAGATCATATTTGATGGCCCGGAAATTTTTTAGGCGATCGGGGTTCGGGGTTCCCGGGACCCCTTGGAAGGCATGCGCTAAAGCACACGAAAATATGAAAATCGCGCGGAATTCTAGTTTTTTGGCTGAAAAACGCAAAAGACTAGGAACGATCATGGTGGGGCGTTGACTATGGTTCCTTAGGTCGTATTTGATAGTCCGGAAAATTTTTTGGCGATCCCGACCCACTCGCAAGGCGTGGGCGATAGCACACAAAAATATGGGAATCGGGCGGAATTCTAGTTTTTTGGCCAAAAAATGCAAAAAAATGAGGAACGATCATGGCGAGGCGGTGACTATGGTTCCTTAGGTCCTAATTGATGGCCCGAAAAGTTTTTAGGCGATCCGAGTCCGGCGGCTCGGCGCACTCGGAAGGCGTGGGCAATAGCACACAAAAATATGGTAATGGAGCGAAATTCTAGTTTTTTGGCCGAAAAACTAAATAAATGAGGAACGATCATGGCGGGGTGGTTACTATGGTTCCTTACGTCGTATTTGATGGCCCGGAAAATTTTAGGCGACCGGGGTTCGGGGTTCCCGGGACCCCTTGGAAGGCGTGGGCTAAAGCACACAAAAATATGGAAATCGCGCGGAATTCTAGTTTTTTGGCTGAAAAACGCAAAAGACTAGGAACGATCATGGCGGGGCGGTGACTATGGTTCATTAGGTCGTACTTGATTGACCGGAAAATTTTTAGGCGATCCGACTCCGGGGGGCCGACCCACTCAGAAGGCGTGGGCGCACACAAAAATATGGGAATCGGGCGGAATTCTAGTATTTTGGCCAAAAAATGCAAAAAATGAGGAACGATCATGGCTATGCAGTGACTATGGTTCCTTAGGTCCTAATTGATGGCCCGAAAATTTTTTAGGCAATCCGAGTCCGGCGGCTCGACGCACTCGGAAGGCGTGGGCAATAGCACACAAAAATATGGTAATGGAGCGGAATTCTAGTTTTTTGGCCGAAAAACGCAATAAATGAGGAACGATCATGGCGGGGCTGGTTCCTTACGTCGTATTTGATGGCCCGGAAAATTTTAGGCGACCGGGGTTCGGGGTTCCCGGGACCCCTTGGAAGGCGTGGGCTAAAGCACACAAAAATATGGAAATCGCGCGGAATTCTAGTTTTTTGGCTGAAAAACGCAAAAGACTAGGAACGATCATGGCGGGGCGGTGACTATGGTTCATTAGGTCGTACTTGATTGACCGGAAAATTTTTAGGCGATCCGGCTCCGGGGGGCCCGACCCACTCAGAAGGCGTGGGCGCACACAAAAATATGGGAATCGGGCGGAATTCTAGTTTTTTGGCCAAAAAATGCAAAAAATGAGGAACGATCATGGCGAGGCGGTGACTATGGTTCCTTAGGTCCTAATTGATGGCCCGAAAAGTTTTTAGGTGATACGAGTCCGGCGGCCCGGCCCACTCGGAAGGCTTGGGCAATAGCACACAAAAATATGGTAATGGAGCGGAATTCTAGTTTTTTGGCCGAAAAACGCAATAAATGAGGAACGATCATGGCGGGGAGGTGACTATGGTTCCTTAGGTCTTATTTGATGGCCCGGAAAATTTTAGGTGATCGGGGTCCACGGCTCCCTGAACCACTCGGAAGGCGTAAGCTATAGCACACGAAAATATGCAAATCGCGCGGAGTTCTAGTTTTTTGGCCAAAAAATGCAAAGCATTTGGAACGATCATGGTGGGGTGGTGACTATGGTACCTTAGGTCGTATTTGATAGTCCGGAAAATTTTTAGGCGATCGGGGTCCGCGGCTCCCCGGACCACTTGGAAGGCGTGGGTATAGCACACGAAAATATGGGAATCGGGCGTAATTCTAGTTTTTTGTCCGAAAAAAGCAAAAAATGAGAAACGATGATGGCGGGGCGGCTACTATGGTTCCTTAGGTCATATTTGACGGTCCGGAAAAATTTTAGGCGATCGGGGACCGGGGGTCCCGGAACCACTGGGAAGGGTGGGCAATAGCACAAAAAAATATTGTAATCGGGCGGAATTCTAGGTCTTTTTCAGTAACATGCAAAAAATGTAGAAAGATCTTGGCATGGTGGTTACTATGGCTCCTTTGGTCTTATTTGATAGTCCGGAAAAAAATATTAGGCGATAGGGGTCAGGAGGTCCCGGGACCACTCGGAAGGCGTGGGCTAAAGCACACGAAAATATGGAAATCGCGCGGAATTCTAGTTTTTTGGCTGAAAAACGCAAAAGACTAGGAACGATCATGGCGGGGCGGTGACTATGGTTCCTTAGGTCGTATTTTATAGTCCGGAAAATTTTTAGGTGATCCGGCTCTGAGGGGCCCGACCCACTCGGAAGGCGTGGGCGATAGCGCACAAAAATATGGGAATTGGGCGGAATTCTAGTTTTTTGGCCAAAAAATACAAAAAATGAGGAACGATCATGGCGAGGCGGTGACTATGGTTCCTTAGGTCCTAATTGATGGCCCGAAAAGTTTTTAGGCGATACGAGTCCGGCGGCCCGGCCCACTCGGAAGGCTTGGGCAATAGCACACAAAAATATAGTAATGGAGCGGAATTCTAGTTGTTTGGCCGAAAAAGGCAAAAAATGAGGAACGATCATGGCGGGGAGGTGACTATGGTTCCTTAGGTCTTATTTGATGGCCCGGAAAATTTTAGGCAATCGGGGTCCACGGCTCCCTGGACCACTCGGAAGGCGTAAGCTATAACACACGAAAATATGCAAATCGCGCGGAGTTCTAGTTTTTTGGCCAAAAAATGCAAAGCATTTGGAACGATCATGGTGCGGTGGTGACTATGGTACCTTAGGTCGTATTTGATAGTCTGGAAAATTTTTAGGCGATCGGGGTCCGCGGCTCCCCGGACCACTTGGAAGGCGTGGGTATAGCACACGAAAATATGGGAATCGGGCGTAATTCTAGTTTATTGTCCGAAAAATGCAAAACATGAGAAACGATGATGGCGGGGCGGCTACTATGGTTCCTTAGGTCGTATTTGATGGTCCGGAAAAATTTTAGGCGATCGGGGTCCGGGGGTCCCGGAACCACTGGGAAGGGTGGGCAATAGCACACAAAAATATTGTAATCGGGCGGAATTCTAGGTCTTTTTCAGTAACATGCAAAACATATGGAAAGATCTTGGCATGGTGGTGACTATGGTTCCTTTGGTCTTATTTGATAGTCCGGAAAAATATTAGGCGATAGGGGTCCGGAGGTCCCGGGACCACTCGAAAGGCGTGGGCTATAACACACAAAAATATGGGAATCGCGCGGAATTCTAGTTGTTTGGCCGAAAAATGCTAAAAAAGAGGAACGATCATGGCGGGGCGGATACTATGGTTCCTTAGGTCGTATTTGATAGTCCGGAAAAATTTTAGGCGATAGGGGTCAGGAGGTCCCGGGACCACTCGGAAGGCGTGGGCTATAACACACAAAAATATGGGAATCGCGCGGAATTCTAGTTGTTTGGCCGAAAAATGCAAAAAATAAGGAACGATCTTGGCAGGGTGGTGACTATGGTTCCTTAGGTCTTATTTGATAGTCCGAAAAAATATTAGGCGATAGGGGTCCGGAGGTCCCGGGACCACTCGGAAGGCGTGGGCTAAAGCACACGAAAATATGGAAATCGCGCGGAATTCTAGTTTTTTGGCTGAAAAACGCAAAAGACTAGGATGATCATGGCGGGGCAGTGACTATGGTTCCTTAGGTCGTATTTTATAGTCCGGAAAATTTTTAGGCGATCCGGCTCCGAGGGGCCCGACCCACTCGGAAGGCATGTGCGATAGCGCACAAAAATATGGGAATCGGGCAGAATTCTAGTTTTTTGGCCAAAAAATACAAAAAATGAGGAACGATCATGGCGAGGCGGTGACTATGGTTCCTTAGGTCCTAATTGATGGCCCAAAAAGATTTTAGGCGATCCGAGTCCGGCGGCCCGGCGCACTTGGAAGGCGTGGGCAATAGCACACCAAAATATGGTAATCGAGCGGAATTCTAGTTTTTTGGCCGAAAAACGCAATAAATGAGGAACGATCATGGCGGGGCGGTGACTATGGTTCCTTATGTCTTATTTGATGGCCCGGAAAATTTTAGGCAATCGAGGTCCACGGCTCCCGGGACCACTCGGAAGGCATAAGCTATAGCACACGAAAATATGCAAATCGCGCGGAGTTCTAGTTTTTTGGCCAAAAAATGCAAAGCATTTGGAACGATCATGGTGGGGCGGTGACTATGGTACCTTAGGTCGTATTTGATAGTCCGGACAAATTTTAGGCGATCGGGGTCCGCGGCTCCCTGGACCACTTGGAAGGCGTGGGTATAGCACACGAAAATATGGGAATCAGGCGTAATTCTACTTTTTTGGCTGAAAAATGCAAAAAATGAGAAACGATGATGGCGGGGCAGTTACTATGGTTCCTTAGGTCGTATTTGATGGCCCGGAAAATTTTTAGGCGATCGGGGTCCGGGTGTCCCGGAACCACTGGGAAGGGTGGGCAATAGCACACAAAAATATTGTAATCGGGCGGAATTCTAGTTTTTTGGCCCAAAAACACAACAAATAAGGAATGATCATGGCTGGGCGGTGACTATGGTTCCTTAGGTCTTATTTGATGGCCCGGAAAATTTTAGGCGATCGGGGTCCACGGCTCCCGGGACCACTCGGAAGGCGTAAGCTATAGCACATGAAAATATGCAAATCGCGCGGAGTTCTAGTTTTTTTGCCAAAAAATGCAAAGCATTTGGAACGATCATGGTGGGGAGGTGACTATGGTACCTTAGGTCGTATTTGATAGTCCGGAAAAATTTTAGGCGATCGGGGTTCGCGGCTCCCCAGACCACTTGGAAGGCGTGGGTATAGCACACGAAAATATGGGAATCGGGTGTAATTCTAGTTTTTTGGCCGAAAATGCAAAAAATGAGAAACGATGATGGCGGGGCGGTTACTATGGGTCCTTAGGTTGTATTTTATGGCCCGGAAAAATTTTAGGTGATCGGGGTCCGGGGGTCCCAGAACCATTGGGAAGGGTGGGCCACTGGGAAGGGTGGGCAATAGCACTCAAAAATATTGTAATCGGGCGGAATTCTAGTTTTTTGGCCGAAAAACGCAACAAATGAGGAATGATCATGGGTGGGAGGTGACTATAGTTCCATAGGTCGTATTTGATAGTCCGGAAAAATTTTAGGCGATAGGGGTCCTGAGGTCACGCGACCACTCGGAAGGTGTGGGCTATAACACACAAAAATATGGGAATCGCGCGGAATTCTAGTTGTTTGGCCGAAAAACGCAAAAAATAAGGAACGATCATGGCGGGGCGGATACTATGGTTCCTTAGGTCGTATTTGATGGCCCGAAAATAATTTAGGCGATTGGGGTTCGGGGTTTCCGGGACCTCTTGGAATGCGTGGGCTAAAGCACACGAAAATATGGAAATTGCGCGGAATTCTAGTTTTTTGGCTGAAACACGCAAAAGACTAGGAACGATCATGGCAGGGCGGTGACTATGGTTCCTTAGGTCGTATTTTATAGTCCGGAAAATTTTTAGGCGATTCGGCTCCGGGGGGCCCGACCCACTCGGAAGGCGTGGGCGATAGCAGACAAAAATATGGGAATCGGGCGGAATTCTAGTTTTTTGGCCAAAAAATGCAAAAAATGAGAAACGATCATGGCGAGGCGGTGACTATGGTTCCTTAGATCCTAATTGATTGCCTGAAAAGTTTTTAGGCGATCCGAGTCCGGCGGCCCGGCGCACTTGGAAGGCATGGGCAATAGCACACAAAAATATGGTAATCGAGCGGAATTCTAGTTTTTTGGCCGAAAAACGCAATAAATGAGGAACGATCATGGCGGGGCGGTGACTATGGTTCCTTAGGTCTTATTTGATGGCCCGGAAAATTTTAGGTGATCGGGGTCCCCGGCTCCCGGGACCACTCGGAAGGCGTAAGCTATAGCACACGAAAATATGCAAATCGCGCGGAGTTCTAGTTTTTTGGCCAAAAAATGCAAAGCATTTGGAACGCTCATGGTGGGGCGGTGACTATGGTACCTTAGGTCGTATTTGATAGTCCGGACAAATTTTAGGCGATCGGGGTCCGCGGCTCCCCGGACCACTTGGAAGGCGTGGGTATAGCACACGAAAATATGGGAATCAGGCGTAATTCTACTTTTTTGACCGAAAAATGCAAAAAATGAGAAACGATGATGGTGGAGCGGTTACTATGGTTCCTTAGGTCATATTTGATGGCCCGGAAAAATTTTAGGCGATCGGGGTCCGGGTGTCCCGGAACCACTGGGAAGGGTGGGCAATAGCACACAAAAATATTGTAATCGGGCGGAATTCTAGTTTTTTGGCCCAAAAACACAACAAATGAGGAATGATCATGGCTGGGCGGTGACTATGGTTCCTTAGGTCGTATTTGATAGTCCGGATAAATTTTAGGCGATAGGGGTCCTGAGGTCACGGGACCACTCGGAAGGTGTGGGCTATAACACACAAAAATATGGGAATCGCGCGGAATTCTAGTTGTTTGGCCGAAAAATGCAAAAAATAAGGAACGATCATGGCGGGGCGGATACTATGGTTCCTTAGGTCATATTTGATGGCCCGAAAATCTTTTAGGCGATTGGGGTTCGGGGTTTCCGGGACCCCTTGGAAGGCGTGGGCTAAAGCACACGAAAATATGGAAATCGCACGGAATTCTTGTTTTTTGGCTGAAAAACGCAAAAGACTAGGAACGCTCATGGCGGGGCGGTGACTATGGTTCCTTAGGTCGTATTTTATAGTTCGGAAAATTTTTAGGCGATCCGGCTCCGGGGGGCCCGACCCACTCGGAAGGCGTGGACGATAGCACACAAAAATATGGGAATCGGGCGGAATTCTAGTTTTTTGGCCAAAAAATGCAAAAAATGAGGAACGATCATGGCGAGGCGGTGACTATGGTTCCTTAGATCCTAATTGATTGCCTGAAAAGTTTTTAGGCGATCCGAGTCCGGCGGCCCGGCGTACTTGGAAGGCGTGGGCAATAGCACACAAAAATATGGTAATCGAGCGAAATTCTAGTTTTTTGGCCGAAAAACGCAATAAATGATGAACGATCATGGCGGGGCGGTGACTATGGTTCCTTAGGTCTTATTTGATGGCCCAGAAAATTTTAGGTGATCGGGGTCCACGGCTCTTGGGACCACTCGGAAGGCGTAAGCTATAGCACACGAAAATATGCAAATCGCGCGGAGTTCTAGTTTTTTGGCAAAAAAATGCAAAGCATTTGGAACGCTCATGGTGGGGCGGTGACTATGGTACCTTAGGTCGTATTTGATAGTCCGGACAAATTTTAGGCGATCGGGGTCCGCGGCTCCCCGGACCACTTGGAAGGCGTGGGTATAGCACACGAAAATATGGGAATCAGGCGTAATTCTACTTTTTTGGCCGAAAAATGCAAAAAATGAGAAACGATGATGGCGGGGCGGTTACTATGGTTCCTTAGGTCGTATTTGATGGCCCGGAAAAATTTTAGGCGATCGGGGTCCGGGTGTCCCGGAACCACTGGGAAGGGTGGGCAATAGCACACAAAAATATTGTAATCGGGCGGAATTCTAGTTTTTTGGCCCAAAAACACAACAAATGAGGAATGATCATGGCTGGGCGGTAACTATGGTTCCTTAGGTCGTATTTGATAGTCCGGAAAAATTTTAGGCGATAGGGGTCCGGAGTTCCCGGGTTCAGTTGGAAGGCGTGGGCTATAAGACACAAAAATATGGGAATCGCGCGGAATTCTAGTTTTTTGGCCTAAAAACGGAAAACATTAGGAATGATCATGGCTGGGCGGTGACTATGGTTCCTTAGGCCTTATTTGATAGTCCGGAAAAATTTTAGGCGATACGGGTCCGGAGACCCGGGACCACTCGGAAGGTGTGTGCTATAACACACAAAAATATGGGAATCGCACGGAATTCTAGTTGTTTGGCCGAAAAACGCAAAAAAAGAGGAACGATCATGGCAGGGCGGATACTATTGTTCCTTAGGTCGTATTTGATAGTCCGGAAAAATTTTAGGCGATAGGGGTTAGGAGGTCCCGGGACCACTCGGAAGGCGTGGGCTATAACACACAAAAATATGGGAATCGCGCGGAATTCTAGTTGTTTGGCCGAAAAACGCAAAAAATGAGGAACGATCATGGCGGGGTGGTTACTATGGTTCCTTAGGTTGTATTTGATGGCCCGAAAAATTTTTAGGCGATCGGGGTTCGGGGTTCCCGGGACCCCTTAGAAGGCGTGGGCTAAAGCACACGAAAATATGGAAATCGCGCGGAATTCTAGTTTTTTGGCTGAAAAACGCAAAAGACTAGGAACGATCATGGCGGGGCGGTGACTATGGTTCCTTAGGTCGTATTTGATAGTCCGGAAAATTTTTAGGCGATCCGGCTCCGGGGAGCCCGACCCACTCGGAAGGCGTGGGCGATAGCACACAAAAATATGGGAATTGGGCGGAATTCTAGTTTTTTGGCCAAAAAATGCAAAAAATAAGGAACGATCATGGCGAGGCGGTGACTATGGTTCCTTAGGTCCTAATTGATGGCCCGAAAAGTTTTTAGGCGATCCGAGTCTGGCGGCCCGGCGCACTCGGAAGGCGTGGGCAATAGCACACAAAAATATGGTAATCGAGCGAAATTCTAGTCTTTTGGCCGAAAAACGAAATAAATGAGGAACGATCATGGCGGGGCAGTGACTATGGTTCCTTAGGTCTTATTTGATGGCCCGGAAAATTTTAGGCGATCGAGGTCCACGGCTCCCGGGACCACTCGGAAGGCGTAAGCTATAGCACATGAAAATATGCAAATCGCGTGGAGTTCTAGTCTTTTGGCAAAAAAATGCAAAGCATTTGGAACGATCATGGTGGGGCGGTGACTATGGTACCTTAGGTCCAATTTGATAGTCCGGAAAATTTTTAGGCGATCGGGGTCCGCGGCTACCCGGACCACTTGGAAGGCATGGGTATAGCACGCGAAAATATGGGAATCGGGCGTAATTCTAGTTTTTTGGCCGAAAAATACAAAAAATGAGAAACGATGATGGCGGGGCGGTTACTATGGTTCCTTAGGTCGTATTTGACGGCCCGAAAAAATTTTAGGCGATCGGGGTCCGGGGGTCCCGGAACCACTGGGAAGGGTGGGCAATAGCACACAAAAATATTGTAATTAGGCGGAATTCTAGGTCTTTTTCAGTAACATGCAAAAAATGTGGAAAGATCCTGGTAGGGTGGTGACTATGGTTCCTTTGGTCTTATTTGATAGTTCGGAAAAATATTAGGCGATAGGGGTCCGGAGGTCCCAGGACCACTCGGAAGGCGTGGGCTATAACACACAAAAATATGGGAATCGCGCGGAATTCTAGTTGTTTGGCCGAAAAACTCAAAAAAAGAGGAACGATCATGGCGAGGTGGATACTATAGTTCCTTAGGTCGTATTTGATAGTCCGAAAAAATTTTAGGCGATAGGGGTCAGGAGGTCCCGGGACCACTCGGAAGGCGTGGGCTATAACACACAAAAATATGGGAATCGCGCGGAATTCTAGTTGTTTGGCCGAAAAACGCAAAAAATGAGGAACGATCATGGCGAGGTGGTTACTATGGTTCCTTAGGTCGTATTTGATGGCCCGAAAAATTTTTAGGCGATCGGGGATCAGGTTCCCGGGACCCCTTGGAAGGCGTGGGCAGCACACAAAAATATGGAAATCGCGCGGAATTCTAGTTTTTTGGCTGAAAAATGCAAAAGACTAGGAACGATCATGGCGGGGCGGTGACTATGGTTCCTTAGGTCGTATTTGATAGTCCGTAAAAATTTTAGGCGATAGGGGTCCTGAGGTCCCGGGACCACTCGGAAGGTGTGGGCTATAACACACAAAAATATGGGAATCGCGCGGAATTCTAGTTGTTTGGCCGAAAAACGCAAAAAATAAGGAACGATCATGGCGAGGCAGATACTATGGTTCACTAGGTCGTATTTGATTGCCCGGAAAAATTTTAGGCGATCGGGGTCCGCGGCTCTTGGGACCACTCTGAATGCGTGGGTATAGCACACGAAAATATGGGAATCGGGCGAAATTCTAGGTCTTTTTCAGTAACATGCAAAAAATGTGGAAAGATCTTGGAGGGTGGTGACTATGGTTCCTTTGGTCTTATTTGATAGTTCGGAAAAATATTAGGCGATAGGGGTCCGGAGGTCCCAGGACCACTCGGAAGGCGTGGGCTATAACACACAAAAATATGGGAATCGCGCGGAATTCTAGTTGTTTGGCCGAAAAACTCAAAAAAAGAGGAAAGATCATGGCGGGGCGGATACTATGGTTTCTTAGGTCTTATTTGATAGTCCGGAAAAATTTTAGGCGATAGGGGTCAGGAGGTCCCGGGACCACTCGGAAGACATGGGCTATAACACACAAAAATATGGGAATCGCGCGAAATTCTAGTTGTTTGGCCGAAAAACGCAAAAAAAAGAGGAACGATCATGGCGGGGCGGATACTATGGTTCCTTAGGTCGTATTTTATAGTCCGGAAAATTTTTAGGCGATAGGGGTCGGGAGGTCCCGGGACCACTCGGAAGGCGTGGGCTATAACACACAAAAATATGGGAATCGCGCGGAATTCTAGTTGTTTGGCCGAAAAACGCAAAAAATGAGAAACGATCATGGAGGGAAGGTGACTATTGTTCCTTAGGACTTATTTGATGACCCAAAAACGTTTTAGGTGATCCGCGTGAGTGGGGCACGGCCCACTCGGAAGGCGTGGGCTATAGCACAAGAAAATATGGGAATCGCGCGGAATTCTAGTTGTTTGGCCAAAAAACGCAAAAAATAAGGAACGATCATGGCGGGGCGGTGACTATGGTTCCTTAGGTCGTATTTTATAGTCCGGAAAATTTTTAGGCGATCCGGCTCCAGGGGGCCCGACCAACTCGGAAGGCATGGGCGATAGCACACAAAAATATGGGAATTGGGCGAAATTCTAGTTTTTTGGCCAAAAAATGCAAAAAATGAGGAACGATCATGGCAAGGTGGTGACTATGGTTCCTTAGGTCCTAATTGATGGCCCGAAAAGTTTTTAGGCGATCCGAGTCCGGCGGACCGGCCCACTCGGAACGCGTGGGCAATAGCACACAAAAATATGGTAATCGATCGAAATTCTAGTTTTTTGGCCGAAAACGCAATAAATGAGGAACGATCATGGCGGGGCGGTGACTGTGGTTCCTTAGGTCTTATTTGATGGCACGGAAAATTTTAGGCGATCGGGGTCCACGGCTCCCGGGACCACTCGGAAGGCGTAAGCTATAGCACACGAAAATATGCAAATCGCGCGGAGTTCTAGTTTTTTGGCCAAAAAATGCAAAGCATTTGGAACGATCATGGTGGGGCAGTGAGTATGGTACCTTAGGTCGTATTTGATAGTCCGGAAAAAGTTTAGGCGATCGGGGTCCGCGGCTCCCCGGACCACTTGGAAGGCGTGGGTATAGCACCCAAAAATATGGGAATCGGGCTTAATTCTAGTTTTTTGGCCGAAAAATGCAAAAAATGAGAAACGATGATGGCGGAGAGGTTACTATGGTTCCTTGGGTCGTATTTGACAGCCCAGAAAAATTTTAGGCGATCGGGGTCCGGGGGTCCCGGAACCACTGGGAAGGGTGGGCAATAGCACACAAAAATATTGTAATCGGGCGGAATTCTAGTTTTTTGGCCGAAAAATGCAACAAATGAGGAATGATCATGGCTGGGCGGTGACTATGGTTCCTTAGGTCGTATTTGATAGTCCGGAAAAATTTTAGGCGATAGGAGTCCTGAGGTACCGGGACCACTCGGAAGGTGTGGGCTATAACACACAAAAATATGGGAATCGCGCGGAATTCTAGTTGTTTGGCCGAAAAACGCAAAAAATAAGGAACGATCATGGCGGGGCGGATACTATGGTTCTTAGGTCGTATTTGATTGCCCGGAAAAATTTTAGGCGATCGGGGTCCGCGGCCCTTGGGACCACTCGGAATGCGTGGGTATAGCACACGAAAATATGGGAATCGGGCGAAATTCTAGGTCTTTTTCAGTAACATGCAAAAAATGTGGAAAGATCTTGGCAGGGTGGTGACTATGGTTCCTTTGGTCTTATTTGATAGTTCGGAAAAATATTAGGCGATACGGGTCCGGAGGTCCCAGGACCACTCGGAAGGCGTGGGCTATAACACACAAAAATATGGGAATCGCGCGGAATTCTAGTTGTTTGGCCGAAAAACTCAAAAAAAAGAGGAACGATCATGGCGGGGCGGATACTATGGTTCCTTAGGTCGTATTTTATAGTCCGGAAAATTTTTAGGCGATCCGGCTCCGGGGGGCCCGACCAACTCGGAAGGCATGGGCGATAGCACACAAAAAATATGGGAATTGGGCGAAATTCTAGTTTTTTGGCCAAAAAATGCAAAAAATGAGGAACGATCACGGCAAGGTGGTGACTATGGTTCCTTAGGTCCTAATTGATGGCCCGAAAAGTTTTTAGGCGATCCGAGTCCGGCGGACCGGCCCACTCGGAACGCGTGGGCAATAGCACACAAAAATATGGTAATCGATCGAAATTCTAGTTTTTTGGCCGAAAACGCAATAAATGAGGAACGATCATGGCGGGGCGGTGACTGTGGTTCCTTAGGTCTTATTTGATGGCACGGAAAATTTTAGGCGATCAGGGTCCACGGCTCCCGGGACCACTCGGAAGGCGTAAGCTATAGCACACGAAAATATGCAAATCGCGCGGAGTTCTAGTTTTTTGGCCAAAAAATGCAAAGCATTTGGAACGATCATGGTGGGGCAGTGAGTATGGTACCTTAGGTCGTATTTGATAGTCCGGAAAAAGTTTAGGCGATCGGGGTCCGCGGCTCCCCGGACCACTTGGAAGGCGTGGGTATAGCACCCAAAAATATGGGAATCGGGCGTAATTCTAGTTTTTTGGCCGAAAAATGCAAAAAATGAGAAACGATGATGGCAGGGCGGTTACTATGGTTCCTTAGGTCATATTTGATGGCCCGGAAAATTTTTAGGCGATCGGGGTCCGGGGGACCCGAAACCACTGGGAAGGGTGGGCAATAGCATACAAAAATATTGTAATCGGGCGGAATTCTAGTTTTTTGGCCGAAAAACACAACAAATGAGGAATGATCATGGCTGGGCGGTGACTATGGTTCCTTAGGTCGTATTTGATAGTCCGGAAAAATTTTAGGCGATAGGGGTCCTGAGGTCCCGGGACCTCTCGGAAGGTGTGGGCTATAACACACAAAAATATGGGAATCGCGCGGAATTCTAGTTGTTTGGCCGAAAAACGCAATAAATGAGGAATGATCATGGCGGGGCGTTGACTATGGTTCCTTAGGTCTTATTTGATGGCCCGAAAAATTTTAGGCGATCGGGGTCCACGGCTCCCGGGACCACTCGGAAGGCGTAAGCTATACCACATGAAAATATGCAAATCGCGCGGAGTTCTAGTTTTTTGGATAAAAAATGCAAAGCATTTGGAACGATCATGGTGGAGAGGTGACTATGGTACCTTAGGTCGTATTTGATAGTCCGGAAAAACTTTAGGCGATCGGGGTCCGCGGCTCCCAGGACCACTTGGAAGGCGTGGGTATAGCACATGAAAATATGGGAATCGGGCGTAATTCTAGTTTTTTGGCCGAAAAATGCAAAAAATGAGAAACGATGATGGCGGAGCGGTTACTATGGTTCCTTGGGTCGTATTTGACGGCCTTGAAAAATTTTAGGCGATCGGGTCCGGGGGTCCCGGAACCACTGGGAAGGGTGGGCAATATCACACAAAAATATTGTAATCGGGCGGAATTCTAGTTTTTTGGCCGAAAAACGCAACAAATGAGGAATGATCATGGCTGGGCGGTGACTATGGTTCCTTAGGTCGTATTTGATAGTCCGGAAAAATTTTAGGCGATAGGGGTCCTGAGGTACCGGGACCACTCGGAAGGTGTGGGCTATAACACACAAAAATATGGGAATCGTGCGGAATTCTAGTTGTTTGGCCGAAAAATGCAAAAAATAAGAAACGATCATGGCGGGGCGGATACTATGGTTCCTTAGGTCGTATTTGATTGCTCGGAAAAATTTTAGGCGATCTGGGTCCGCGGCTCTTGGGACCACTCGGAATGCATGGGTATAGCACACGAAAATATGGGAATCGGGCGAAATTCTAGGTCTTTTTCAGTAACATGCAAAAAATGTGGAAAGATATTTGCAGGGTGGTGACTATGGTTCCTTTGGTCTTATTTGATAGTCCGGAAAAATATTAGGCGATAGGGGTCCGGAGGTCCCGGGACCACTCGGAAGGCGTGGGCTATAACACACAAAAATATGGGAATCGCGTGGAATTCTAGTTGTTTGGCCGAAAAACGCAAAAAAAAAGAGGAACGATCATGGCGGGGCAGATACTATGGTTCCTTAGGTCGTGTTTGATATTCTGGAAAAATTTTAGGCGATAGGGGTCAGGAGGTCCCGGGACCACTCGGAAGGCGTGGGCTATAACACACAAAAATATAAGAATCAGGCATAATTCTAGTTTTTTGGCCGCAAAATGCAAAAAATGAGAAACGATGATGGCGGGGCGGTTACTATGGTTCCTTAGGTCGTATTTGATGGCCCGGAAAAATTTTAGGCGATCGGGGTCCGGGGGTCCCGGAACCAGTGGGAAGGGTGGGCAATAGCACACAAAAATATTGTAATCGGGCGGAATTCTAGGTTTTTGGCCGAAACACGCATCAAATGAGGAATGATCATGGCTGGGCGATGACTATGGTTCCTTAGGTCGTATTTGATAGTCCGGAAAAATTTTAGGCGATAGGGGTCCTGAGGTCCCGGGACCTCTCAGAAGGTGTGGGCTATAACACACAAAAATATGGGAATCGCGCGGAATTCTAGTTGTTTGGTCGAAAAACGAAAAAAAAAGAAATGATCATGGCGGGGCGGATACTATGGTTCCTTAGGTCGTATTTGATTGCCCGAAAAATTTTTAGGCGATCGGGGTCCGCGGCTCTTGGGACCACTCGGAATGCGTGGGTATAGCACACGAAAATATGGGAATCGGGCGAAATTCTAGGTCTTTTTCAGTAACATGCAAAAAATGTGGAAAGATCTTGGCAGGGTGGTGACTATGGTTCCTTTGGTCTTATTTGATAGTCCGGAAAAATATTAGGCGATAGGGGTCCGGAGGTCCCAGGACCACTCGGAAGGCGTGGGCTATAACACACAAAAATATGGGAATCGCGCGGAATTCTAGTTGTTTGGCCGAAAAACTCAAAAAAAGAGGAACGATCATGGCGGGGAGGATACTATGGTTCCTTAGGTCATATTTGATAGTCTAGAAAAATTTTAGGAGATAGGGGTCAGGAGTTCCCGAGACCACTCGGAAGGCGTGGGCTATAACACACAAAAATATGGGAATCGCGCGGAATTCTAGTTTTTTGGCCGAAAAATGCAAAAAATGAGAAACGATGATGGCGGGGCGGTTACTATGGTTCCTTATGTCGTATTTGATGGCCCAGAAATATTTTAGGCGATCGGGGTCTGGGGGTCCCGGAACCACTGGGAAGGGTGGGCAATAGCACACAAAAATATTGTAATCGGGCGGAATTCTAGTTTTTTGGCCAAAAAACGCAACAAATGAGGAATGATCATGGCTGGGCGGTGACTATGGTTCCTTAGGTCATATTTGATAGTCCGGAAAAATTTTAGGCGATAGGGGTCCTGAGGTCCTGGGACCACTCGGAAGGTGTGGGCTATAACACACAAAAATATGGGAATCGCGCGAATTCTAGTTGTTTGGCCGAAAAACGCAAAAAATAAGAAACGATCATGGCGGGGCAGATACTATGGTTCCTTAGGTCGTATTTGTTTGCTCGGAAAAATTTTAGGCGATCGGGGTCCGCGGCTCTTGGGACCACTCGGAATGCGTGGGTATAGCACACGAAAATATGGGAATCGGGCGAAAGTCTAGGCCTTTTTCAGTAACATGCAAAAAATGTGGAAAGATATTGGCAGGGTGGTGACTATGTTTCCTTTGGTCTTATTTGATTGTCCGGAAAAATATTAGGCGATAGGGGTCCGGAGGTCCCGGGACCACTCGGAAGGCGTGGGCTATAACACACAAAAATATGGGAATCGCGCGAAATTCTAGTTGTTTGGCCGAAAAACTCAAAAAAAGAGGAACGATCATGGCGGGGAGGATTCTATGGTTCCTTAGGTCATATTTGATAGTCTGGAAAAATTTTAGGCGATAGGGGTCAGGAGTTCCTGGGACCACTCGGAAGGCGTGGGCTATAACACACAAAAATATGGGAATCGCGCGGAATTCTAGTTCTTTGGCCGAAAAATGCAAAAAATGAGAAACGATGATGGTGGGGCGGTTACTATGGTTCCTTAGATCGTATTTGATGGCCCGGAAAAATTTTAGGCGATCGGGGTCTGGGGGTCCCGGAACCACTGGGAAGGGTGGGCAATAGCACACAAAAATATTGTAATCGGGCGGAATTCTAGTTTTTTGGCCAAAAAATGCAACAAATGAGGAATGATCATGGCTGGGCGGTGACTATGGTTCCTTAGGTCATATTTGATAGTCCGGAAAAATATTAGGCAATAGGGGTCCTGAGGTCCCGGGACCACTCGGAAGGTGTGGGCTATAACACACAAAAATATGGGAATCGCGCGGAATTCTAGTTCTTTGGCCGAAAAATGCAAAAAATGAGAAACGATGATGGCGGGGCGGTTACTATGTTTCCTTATGTCGTATTTGATGGCCCGGAAAAATTTTAGGCGATCGGGGTCTGGGGGTCCCAGAACCATTGGGAAGGGTGGGCAATAGCACACGAAAATATGGGAATCGGGCGAAATTCTAGGTCTTTTTCAGTAACATGCAAAAAATGTGGAAAGATATTGGCAGGGTGGTGACTATGGTTCCTTTGGTCTTATTTGATAGTCCGGAAAAATATTAGGCGATAGGGGTCCGGAGGTCCCGGGACCACTCGGAAGGCGTGGGCTATAACACACAAAAATATGGGAATCGCGCGGAATTCTAGTTGTTTGGCCGAAAAACTCAAAAAAAGAGGAACGATCATGGCGAGGAGGATACTATGGTTCCTTAGGTCATATTTGATAGTCTGGAAAAATTTTAGGCGATAGGGGTCAGGAGTTCCCGGGACCACTCGGAAGGCGTGGGCTATAACACACAAAAATATGGGAATCGCGCGGAATTCTAGTTCTTTGGCCGAAAAATGCAAAAAATGAGAAACGATGATGGCGGGGCAGTTACTATGGTTCCTTAGGTCGTATTTGATGGCCCGGAAAAATTTTAGGCGATCGGGGTCTGGGGGTCCCGGAACCACTGGGAAGGGTGGGC